>NC_069504.1:1104097591-1104397591 GCF_027579735.1 Bombina bombina | reverse complement strand
TCAAGGTATTTTAAATTGACTGAAAACAATTATTAACATTTTAAAAGAAGCCCGTAGGTCAAAATTAAACTCTTATGATTGAGATTGTAGATATAAACTTGCTCTATTCAAAATAATCTTAAATAGTCCAAAACACCTTATTCCAAGATATTGGAAAAACTCATATTCCATCTTATACATAATGGAAGAACTTAGTCACTAAACCTTACAACTAGAAAAACCGCACTATGTTAAAATAGGGAAATTAAACTGTTTCCTTAATGTTGAATTTTATTGGAAAGACACTATATTAACATTACATCCTACCTTAACGTATTATAATTACTGTATTATATTATTTTAATGTTACCAAAGAAGCGACTTAACATACCTTAATTTTGATCTTGTAGATGTTATTTTAATTTTGTTGTTGTCAACTTGTTTAAAAATGAATAAAAATATTTGACTCAAAAATAAGCAGTGACCGTAACTCTCGGCTGCAGGCCTTTATTAAATGACCCTACCCCTTAACCACTACTGCATACGCAGCCAGGGACATGACTGGACCTCATTGGGCCTCTAGGGCAAAGGCTGTGGAGGGGCCCCACATTTTAATAGCCCCCTCTTTTTTTGTTGTTGCAATAACTAGAGACTAAGCCTGAAGCCACATAGGAGCAAGAGGAGTTGCTTCTCTGTGACCGTGTCATTCTTCCCCCTTGGTTAGACCACCACAGAGAGCATGCACTTGTGCAGCCTTTCTGTATAAATATGGTGGCGCATTGTCTGTACAACAAGAACGTTTGGAAACCCTGGTACTGTATTTGTAAAAGCAACTACACTCCCCCTACACTGTAAGCCCTGTTTTGTAGGGGAGGGCACACTTAGGAGCCAGACTTGATGCAGGAGGAGTCCAGGCATCACCAGGCTCCTCTGTAGGAGCAGAACTACTAACCAAAGGGCCAGAAGGGGCCCCTAATCTTTTAAATTAAACTCATATAAATGTCTCAATTTGACATTACTAACTAGATAAGAAACAGTCTTTCCCCCCTCCCTGCTGCTCAAGGCTGAGAATTAGATATTCCACATTCAATAACCACCCAACTTCCAAAACTCACCACGCTAGTCCATGTTTCAGAGGAGCAACAAAGTCTGGAACAGTGAGGAGTATGAGCAGATTGCTCACCGGTTTATTATCCGTGTGTATGCAAACACCGGTCCGGGTCCCCGCTCCTATTACCTACCAGCCTGTTGTATATCCAGATCCACAGCTCCCAGGATTAGCAAGCAGCATTAAGTCGACCAAGTTCAACAATCCTCCGCCTGGATGTAGCGGCACATAACAGGGGTTGTGTCCTGGTGATCTCATTCCTCAATGCCAGTCTGATAGGTCCTGCAGCAATGAGTCTCAAGCCTGGTAAGGAAGTGTAAATGAAATAGCAGAAACGACCGGCAAAACTCCAAATGCTTGATATCAAAAAAACTTTATTCAGGAGAACTAAAATTGCACATAAAAGCACACAGAAAAAAGTCACTGCATAAGTAGAACGGTCTTACGCGTTTCATAGACATAATGACATCATAGATAACCTTGCTTAAATACACAGGGAAATCAGATACAATTAAAATCAGCTGTGACCTTAAAGGGACACTGAACCCAAATGTTTTCTTTTGTGATTAAGATAGAGCATGCAATTTTAAGAAACTTTCTAATTTACTCCTATTATTATTTTTTCTTCGTTCTCTTGCTATCTTTATTTGAAAAAGAAGGCATCTAAGCTAAGGAGCCAGCCAATTTTTGGTTCAGACCCTGGACAGCACTTATTTATTGGTGGGAGAATTTATCCACCAATCAGCAAAAACAACCCAGGTTTTTCACCAAAAATGGGCCAGCATCTAAACTTACATTCTTGTTTTTCAAATAAAGATACCAAAAGAATGAAGAGAATTTGATAATAGGAGTAAATTAGAAAGTTGCTTAAAATTGCATGCTCTAGAATGCCATGGGTTCCGGTGGAGGAGGAGCTCAACAGGTGTTGCTGAGCCCACACCTCCAGCCACACACATACTGGCGGTGGACTGTTTTGCGCGCCTGCTCCAAGTCCTGGGGCTCTTTGTAAGGACAGCTTGGTAAAAGCAGCTCTGGAACCCTTTACCAGTGGCCCACCATCCCACTGGTTCATACTAACTCTTTTCATTGCCTGGACTCAACTTGTCTCTATTTTGACTTACCCAGCCTAAAAACTATCTCTCATCACGCTACCTACCCTCTCTGCTTTAGACTGTATCTCCCTCCTCCTTCAAACTAAACTCTGCCACTTCGCTCAAACTTCAAACCTTATCTCCCCCACTCCGCCTGTAGCCCTCGCCAGGAAAATTTTCAGCATCTTTGACCGCTCTGTTATTACCTGAACCTCACCTGCGGTACCGCTGGAAGTGCCCCCCCTGCAGCGTTGCAGCTTGGTGTCCGCCCTCTCCCTCCCCCACCGGTGCTGCGCGGGAGGGAGCTGGGCTCGATCTTGGATTGGGGTTCTGACGCTGGAGCCGTCCCTCTCCGGCTGACGCCGGTGTCTGATGCAGCCCTCTTGCTCTCCTCCCACCGTTGCTGCGTGAGGAGAGCCGAGCGCGATCCTCGATAGGGGCGGAGGGGAAACGGCTACTGGAAGCAGCCCCGTGTCGGCTTGCGGGGACCTGGACGTCGCTGGCGAACACGGCGAGTGGACAGGCGGAGGCAAGGGGTGAGTTTACCTGAACTTTTTTCTTACTCCACTGTGGGTCAGACACTGCTCCTGGATACCTGAAGAGGCTCCTAAAAGTTTCAGGTTAGACCCGCTAAAAGTCAATTTTCTAAAGGCAGAGGTGAATAGGAGGAGGAAGGGGGGAGAAAGAGAAAGAATCAGGCTGATGGCGAATGGCCTGGAAGCTTACCAAGGGGGGTAAACCTGAGACGCTAAAATTGTCTAGAGCACTTAATTATATTCAACAAGCTCTCTTGCTCCCTATCTTGATATCCTAACTGTGGACTAAAAATATATAAAGGGGCAATTTGAACTTAAGAAGGGACCGAGAATAAAAAGACTTCTTCTATGAGAATATTTGCTTAATCTTTAACAACTTGAATATGCTCTCTCACTTTCCCCCTACCTGTTACAAAAGTTTCAAAACCTGATATTATTAACTGATTAACTTGCACTTCTCTTTTTATTTGGGATATAACACTATCTAGCTTTATTAGATTGCGCATATACTGATACTATTTATGCAAAAAGGAATTGTCTTTGTTTGATGGCTTTTTAAAAAGCGTTACTACGCTACACATATCTTCCTAAAGATGGGTCATTAAGGCTTAAATTGAATCATATCACTAACCAACATTCTTACTGACCCTTTGAAAGGTTTACATGATAGTTAGTGTAGCTGAAAAAAGCAAAAATTAACTGTATTACCTGAGTTTTTTTCCTGCTCTCTGTCTACGAAAAAGATACAATAGGGATACAGGCAGCAATCTCCTGACCTAACTGTGGTATTTAATACTTTACTACAACAATAATAAACAGGGGTAATTTCCCCTAGTTTCTTCCCTTAAAAATAAAATATTTCTAATCAAGTCTTTAGATTTTAAAGAACTCCCTGAATCAATACTACCTGCTTATTCATATCACCTAATACTAATAAGAGCGTGGTAACTCCTGATACTTAGTATACTGAAAATTACTGTGCCACATGAAATAAGCATATATCTAGTACTGCGCAATATCTGGTAGCCTCAGCCTTTAACAAATTTGAATAAGCTCCTTCAATTTTTTTTTTTTTTTTTATACAAAAGTTTTAAAACCTGATACTACCAACTGATGATGTTGCACTTTTCTTCTTGTTTTGTATATAACACTGTCTAGCTTTGCCAGATTGCGTACATACTTATACTGCATATGCAAAAAGGAATTGTTTTTTGTTTGATGGCTTTTTAAAGGTGTCACTACGCTATATATACAGGTATCTTACTAAAGCTGGGTCACTAAGGCTCAAACTGAATCTTCTTATTAATCAACACTCTCACTGACCCTTTGAAAGGTCTACACGATAACTAGTATAGCTGGAAAACCAAAATTTATCTGTACTACCTGAGTTTCTTCCCTGCCCTGTGTCTGGGAAGAAGAAGGAAAAAAAGAAAGAAAAAAAAGAGAACATACAATAGGGATACAGGCAGCAGTCCCCTGACCTATCTGTAGTACTCAATACCTTATCACAATAATAGTAAACAGGGGTAATCTCCCCTAGCTCCTTCTCTTAGAAATAAAATACCTCAAATCAATCCCTTAGATACTAAAGAACTTCCTGAATCAATATTATCTGCTTACTCATATCACTAATTGACTTCTTATTGCTAAAGAGGCTTTCCATTAACTTACTGTTGTTACTATTCTGTCAAATATCCTAAACCCAGTGATTAAAAATACTAAAGCCCTCATACTTTAGAAAAAGCGAGCAGATAAATAATATATAGGGTAAACGCGAATACACAACGTTTCTCTAAACGTCTTTTCCTTTTTTTTTTCCCCCTCTCTTCCCCCCCTCTTTTCCCTCTTTCTCCTCTTTTTCCACTTAGCTACACAATCACCCAAATAGCACGTAATTTAAATAGGGCATCACAAGTCACAGCCCGACACTGAATTGGCGCATTCCTCTACGCCCACCCCACTGATTCCCTTTTAGGGATCTTGAGATATATTCTTCCTTAGCTCACTTCTTCCTCTTCTTTTTTTTTTTTTTTAATCACAAACAACACAATTGAAAATTCCACACGAAGGCACTACCCTAGATCTGGCGTACTCACAACTCCCTGCCCGACTCAATCACCTCCCATAGGTCACGTACCATCTCCCCACATTCCCCCACCTCCCCTGCACCTCTACGTTCCTTCTTTCCTTTTTTTTTTTTTTTTTTTTTTTGTTTTTTTTTTTTTTTTTTTTTTTTTTTTTCTTTTTCTCCTCTCCCTCTCCCCCCTTCTTCCCTTCTCTCTGCCTCTCTCTCTTCTATAGAGAAGTACATGGATCAATTTCTTGGTATCTCTTCTAAAGCATCCTCACCAGGAATGGCAGGTAGACAAAGAGATAAGAAATCCAAAAACACACAGGACTCAACAGCTGAGATTCAATCAACTTTATTAAGTGCAGCCACACCCGAAGTACTAAATGTCCAAAATCTAGTTGCCAGCATTTCTGATGCCCTCTCTCCCAAATTCGATGCTCTTAGGATGGAAATTAAGCAGGATATTTCCTCTCTGTCTCAGGAAATCAGACAATTCTCCTCAAGAATGCAGGAGGTCGAGCAGAGAGTATCGGACCTGGAAGATACGGTAGCAGTACAAGGCACTAAGCTGGACAGCATCAGTTGTAGTAATCAAAAAACTCTTATGAGACTAGAAGACCTTGAAAACCGTAGCAGAAGAAACAACATCAGAATAATAGGTCTTCCAGAGGAGAAACAATATGAGGACCTTGCCCTCTTTGTTTCTGACACACTAAAGACAGCTCTCAAACTCTCGCCCTTATACAACAACATCTTGGTAGAGAGGGCCCACAGACTGGGCCCACCACAATTAGCTCAAAAATCTAATAGGCCTAGACCTGTTATTGTAAAGCTACTCAATTACCAGGACAAAATCTCTATTCTCCAGCACTATCATAAAACACAACCTCTCATTATTAATGGAGCTAAGATCCTTATTTTTCAGGATTTCTCGGCTGAGACAGCTTCCAAAAGGAGAGATCTGGCACCTATATGCACTAAATTCATAAATTCCGGAATAAATGCGACCATACTTTACCCAGCTAAATTAAAAGTTACTGTGAACGGAATGGCACATCTTTTCCTGGAGGCACACGCAGCCGAGAAATTCTTCATGTCCTTAGACTCCCTAGCAACAGACGATGCAGCCCCCACCTAAACAGTGTAGGTTCGATAACTGGGAAGACCTCTCATATAGGGCTAAATGGGTCAAGTTCCATATGTGTCAGGTGGTTTTTTCTTTTTTTTTTTTTTTTTTTTTTTTCTCTCTCCATTCCCTTTTCCCTACCTCTCTCCCTCATCTTACTTTCATGCAATAAAGATACAGAAAAATAGAAAAACTTAGAATAGTTTCGTGGAATGTGGGAGGGATCTCCACCCCCATTAAACGGAAAACCATATTAACACAACTAAGGAAATATCAGACGGATATAGGATTAATCCAGGAAACCCATCTCAATTCAGAAGAATCTAACAAACTTAAGTCCTCATGGGTAAGAGACGTATACTTCTCGCCAAGCATAGGCAAAAAAAGGGGAGTGGCAATTTTAATTGGCAAAAGAGCTCAGCTTGAGGTGATCCACTGCGAGCCTGATCCGGAGGGGAGATATGTCCTAATTAAAGTAAAAATCGCCCAGGAAATTTATACAATTTGCAACCTATATGGCCCTAATACCTTTGATCCAGAATTCTGGAATAGAATCCAAACTAAATTTCTCCTGTACAATCAGGGGCTATCAATTATAGGTGGCGATTTCAACATGGCACCGCACTCCCCATTAGATAGACTTAGAGAATCTATGAAGCAAAAAAAACAGAAAAAGGATAATTTAGAATCTAAAATGTTTAAGAAACTAAAACAAAACCTAGCATTATACGATATCTGGAGAAGTCAGAATCCAGATGTTCAGGAATTCACGTGCCTCTCAAAAGCGCATAAAACTATGTCTCGCATAGATCTCTTTCTCGTAGATGAGCGCTTGGGCTCCTTGAGAGCCCAAGCAGGAATTACCTCTATATTGCTATCAGATCACGCCCCTATTACTTTAGACATTAAGCCTGAACAATCAAGATTCAAATCTTCACGCTTCTTCTTTCCATATTATTTAGCGACAGATATGAAATTCAAAACCCACATTAGATCTAAATTTGAGGAATATCTCCGGTTTAATTCAGAATATACCGAACGTCCAGAGTTGTTCTGGGAAGCCGCCAAGGCGGTCCTTAGAGGAGAAATTCTAACCTACAAGATAGCCCTGACCAAGAAATTGAAGGTAAGGGAGAGAGAGATACAAAAAGCATTAACTAATGCATATAATAAATTCATATTACAGAAGAACGCCTTAAACTGGTCTAAGTATGTACAGGCTAAGGAAGCCCGGGATACATTCTCTTTGACTCAACAAACACAAAAGGAATTAAAAACCCAGGCTAAACTTTATAGATTCGGGAACAAGTCCGGAAAGATGCTTGCCAGAATGGTCAATAACGAAAAAAAGCAACCCTATATCGAAGGACTCCTAGAGAAGGGTGTGCAAATCCTAAATCCGGATAAAATCGCATCCACATTGGTGAACTATTATCAGGAATTATATTCCTGTAAAGGCTATGATCATGACAAGGCCACGGAATTCTGGAATATGATTAAAAGCCCTTCACTAATGGACGAAGATATCAGTATCCTTAACTCCCCCATATCAGTGCAAGAACTAACTGAGGCAATCTCTGGTCTTCCCACTGGTAAGGCAGCAGGTCCGGATGGATTACCTGGTGAATTTTACAAAATTCTTTCTTCAGAAATCTCTCCATATTTAATAAATTTATATAATGATCTCTATATCAAAGGTAAACCAATCCCTCCTTCATTCTCGGCATCACATACAACTCTGATCCTCAAGGAAGGGAAGGACCCAAGGCTCAAAGAATCTTATAGGCCAATAGCCTTACTTAATTCAGATTATAAGATTCTCACCTCTATCTTAGCAGCTCGATTACAGCAAATACTCCCACAGGTAATCCATCCGGACCAAGCGGGCTTCATGAATGGACGGAACTCCTCGGCAAAAATAAGGGAATTATTACTTACACTTGAATATTTGGAAAAGGCCCGGCAGGCGGGAGGGGGGAGAGAGGAAATGCCCGGAGCACCGGACATGGCTATTCGGTCCATTGACGCAGAAAAAGCGTTTGACTCTGTCACTTTCAAGCATCTCAACACCTCCCTGACAAAATTCGGAATTAAGGGTAAATTTCCTGAATTTGTTAAGAACCTTTATAAAGGCTCAGCTACACGCCTAATCATTAATGGCATGGTATCCCCATCAATAACTCTGGAAAGAGGAACCCGCCAGGGGTGTCCTCTCTCCCCTCTCCTGTTCAATGTGGCCATTGAACCTTTGGCAATCATGGTAAGACAAAACTTGGAAGGAATTAAGATCTCAAATCATGAAATGAAAATCGGCCTATATGCAGACGATGTACTATTATATATATCTAACACTAAAATTAACATCCCAAAACTTATGCAAATAATAGACCATTTTGCTACCTTCTCAGGATATAAAATAAATACAGCTAAGTCAGAAATTCTTTGGATCCGCAGGGATAAAGACTCTTGTACAGAAAATCCTTTCAAGAGAATAACAGATTCATTTAAATACTTGGGAATAAATGTTCCGGTGAATGCCGACAAACTATATGAACTTAACATACCCCCTATTATTAGGCAAATTAAAGAAAAGCTGAGAACCTGGCACACACTTCCACTCTCGGTCTCGGGTCGAGTGGCAATATTTAAGATGGTTCTTCTCCCGAAACTCCTTTATATACTTCTGAATGTCCCAGTAATCTTGTACGAAAAGGATGTAAGATTAATCAATAGCTTGATTAGCCAATTTCTCTGGCAAGGGAAAAAGGCACGAATTTCCCTTAAAAAACTCTCTCTCCCATGCGATTCTGGAGGTATGGCACTCCCAGATATCAGAGCATACAACCTCAGCTCCTTGGCACGAATAGCTACTAGCTGGATCTTATCTAAGGATTATATCCTAAATAACCATCTTGAAAGCAATGTCTGCGATCCTTATCTTCCCCTAGCACTCCTACACTCCCCTCCTAAAGAGCTACCCCTAGAAATTAAAAGACTGAAATCTATATCCAACCCTATCAGGGCTTGGTGGAAAATATCAAAGCTTTTATCTTTCAACCCTAAAATTTCAAAACACCTCACCTTGATAGGGAACCCAAAGTTTCAACCCGGTCTACAGTCTGAGGTCTTCAATAGATGGCACAATAATGGACTAAATAAACTAATCTTACTGATAGATGGGGACGGAAAAACCATTAAAACATTTGAAAAACTAAAAGGGGAATATAACTTACCCAACAAAGACTTCTTTGCTTATTTACAGATAAGGCATTATTTCCTGGAAACAACTAGAGAGGTAGGATGGTCTTGGAAATTAGGTAAACTTGAAAATTGGCTTACACTTACGACTGTGGATCGGATCTCTATCTCTGTATGCTATCATCTTTTGGCTATTAGCAGGGGCAACCAGAATTTAGCAAGACTTGCTCTAACATGGACTTCACTGTCAGAACAAAATAGGGTAGACTCAAAAATAGTGCAACATTCCATAAGCAAAGTGAAAAAAACAACTCTTTCAGCTACTTGGCGGGAAGCACACATCAAAATTCTTCATAGGGCATATTTTACTCCGGAAACGGGTCACAGGGTTCACAACTCAGGCTTCGATAAATGCCCCAAATGCTCATTCCCGGCAGCCAACTTAGAACACATGCTTTGGTTCTGTCCAAAAGTAAGAAATACTTGGTGCAAGCTGGAATATTGGTTGAATAAGGTGCTGAAAATTCCCCCTGTAACTTTTACCCTATATCAAATTATATTATGTAACGATAATCTAACTGAACGCCACCCTAATGATAACCTGATCTCTGTCTCGATATTAGCCACTAGATACTTAATTTGTAAAAAATGGAAAACGCGCTCAGCGCCCAGCGTATGCGAAATCCAAAACTGTCTAAAAAAACAATGCTTATTAGAACAAAAAGACACAGACATAGACAATGAAGAGGACATAAGGAATTTTTTCAATAAATGGGCAGTATATATTAAATCACTTCCTGAAAATGAAAAAGAATATATGATCTTCCCATTTCAAAACTCTGAACTAATCTTACTAGGCATCTGGTAGCTGGGCGAGATGAATGAGAGATGGCCACCTTCCCTTTCCCCTCCCTCCCCCTTTTTTTTTTTTTTTTTTTTTTTTTTTTTTTTCTTTCTTTTCCTCTTGGATTGTTTTTGTTTTGTTTTGTTTTAATTTAAATAAAATAAAAAAATTCCAACAATGAGTAATGACTAAATAGATGGATAATTCAGGTTAATCTATTGTATATATGAATTATAATATATATTTCATGTTTGGTTGATATTGTTTCTCGTTTTCTTTTCTTCTCTGTTATCATAACATGTATGACAAACTGAAATATCTCTTGTTTTTTTTTTGTGCCGATATGGATATTGTATTCATTGTTGGTTATAAATAAATATTTAAAAAAAAAAAAAAAATTGCATGCTCTATCTGAATCACAAAAGAAAAAATGTGGGTTCAGTGTCCCTTTAAAGGTAAATAGCAATAGCAATTGTGAGAGAGAAAAGACCAACTGAACAATTTCAAAATTTAAATACATTCAATAGGCAATTGGCTATATGCGGCAAACTTTAACCATAAGGATAACATATATACAGGAGGTAATAGAGAATATTTAAAATTTAAAACGTATAAAATACATACATACTCATATTAATACGATCATATTCATTTAATAGATGAATCACTGCATACATTAGCTACATGGAATAAACTTCTTAGTGTGAGTACCATGTACATGTGTGGCAGTAGGATAAATAGCTACGGACGGGACCTGTGAGTACAGGTACAAAGTAATGGGTGCTTAGAACATCATCTAAGTGAATCCCTATCCAGTATAGCAGAGATATTGATCTATGGGCATAGTCATAAAGGTTAATGAATGCATAATATTAAACCAATAATGGGCAAGTTACTATAGAATCTATTCATATGTAGAACACTTGATCAGAGATAGTGTATCTCATAGCTATAGTTAATTAATATTTCATCGAATATAGCTGATAATCCTGAAGATCCATAGTGATAATATATGCACACAATGTACTCAAAATAAATCAATACTGGTATAAACCACTAATCTGTATGGGCACAACACACATATTCAGATATATATGCACACAGTTAACCATGCTATTAGTTAAAGAGAATGTATAGTGTAAGCACATAGGTAAAGCTTTGAGAGAACATGACAGAAGTGGAAAAAAAAACAAAAGAGTGGGGGGACAGGTCTTACTGCCATGATAACATCAACACTGGTAGGACCAAAATTGAATGTCCCCATCAATGTTAAAACCATCGGGCCTTCTAGTTTTGAGTTATAAGATCCAAAATTCTTCCCTATAGAAAAGCCTTGTGGTCCTGTCTTCACCTCTCACAGAAGTTTTAACGTGCTCTATCACCTGCCATTTGAAAGTGGCATTGCATTTCCCGTGGTCATAGATGAAATGTCTTACCAGATCTGAACACTCAGTGCCGTGTTCAATATTCTTAAGGTGTTGTCTGATCCTACTACATGCCTCTCTGGTGGTGCACCCTACGTACTGCCTCTCACATTGGGTGCATTCTACCAGATAAATTACAAATGTAGTACGGCAATTAGTATGACTAGTAAGATCGTAGATTCTTTGAGTTGTTCTGGATTGAAATTGTTTTGACACCCTCGAGTGACCACAGGCTTTGCAAATGCCAAAATGGCACTTAAAATATCCCTTCACATTTAACCAACTATTCGTGTGTGTGACAGGAGGTCTCAACATGCTTGGGGACAGGACATTTCCCAGAGTACAGCCTCTCCTAGATACAAAGTTATCCGCCCCGGTTGACAGCCGCCCCCGACATAGCCGCAACCTAAATAAAATTTATTAACCCCTATTCCGCCGCTCCCAACACTGCCGCCACTAAATAAACTTATTAACCCCTAAACCTCTGTCCTCCCACATCACCACCACTAACTAAACCTATTAACCCCTAAATCGTTCGCCCCCCACATCGCAAAAAACTAAATTAAGCTATTAAAGGGACACTGAACCCAAACTTTTTCTTTCATGCTTCAGATAGAGCATAACATTTTAAGCAACTTCCTAATTTACTTATATTATCAAATTGTCTTTGTTCTCTTGCTATCTTTAATTTAAAAGCAGGAATGTAAATCTTAGCAGCCAACCCATTTTAGTTTCAGCACCACGGATAGCGCTTGCTTATTGGAGGCTGACATTTACCCACCAATAAGCAAGCATAACCCAGGTTCTCAGCCAAAAATGGGCCGGCTTCTATGCATTACATTTCTGCTTTTAAAATAAAGATAGCAAGAGAACGAAGAAAAATTGATAATAGTAGTAAATTAGAAAGTTGCTTATAATTGCATGCTCTTTCTGAATCATGAAATAAAAAAATTGGGTTTAGTGTCCCTTTAACCCCTTAATGACCGAGGACGTGCAGGGTACGTCCTCTAAAAAAAGTCAGTTAACGACCAAGGACGTACCCTGCACGTCCTCAGTCTGGAAAGCAGCTGGAAGCGATCCTGCTCGCTTCCAGCTGCTTTCCGGTTATTGCAGTAATGCCTCGATATCGAGGCATCCTGCAATAACACTTTTTAGCCATCCGATGCAGAGAGAGCCACTCTGTGGCCCTCTCTGCACCGGACATCGATGGCTATGCTCTTTGGTGGATGGGAACCAGTGTGGGAGGCGGGTGGCGGCCATCGATGGCCTTGTGATGTGGAGGGGGCGGGATAGTGGGCGAGGATGGCCGGGGGCGTGCACGGGGAGGCGGGGCGGGCGCGTGCACGAGGAGGGAGCGGGTGGGAACCGCTACACTACAGAAAAATGAATATTAAAAGTGGGAAAAAGGGGGGGATATATGTTAAAAAAAAGATCAGTCAGGGGGTGGAGGAAGCTACACTACAGAAAGAAAAAAAAAAGATATTTTTTTTGCAAACTGGGACTGGCAGACAGCTGCCAGTACCCAAGATGGCCCCCAATAAGGCAGAGGGGGAGGGTTAGAGAGCTGTTGTGGGGGAGATCAGGGAGGTTGGGGGCTAAGGGGGATCCTACACAGCAGCATATGTAAATTCAAAGATACCTTTTATTTTAGTACTGGCAGACTTTCTGCCAGTACTTAAGATGGCGGGGACAATTGTGGGGTGGGGGAGGGAAGGGAGCTGTTTGGGAGGGATCAGGGGGTGTGATGTGTCAGGTCGGAGGCTGATCTCTACACTAAAGCTAAAATTAACCCTGCAAGCTCCCTACAAACTACCTAATTAACCCCTTCACTGCTAGCCATAATACACGAGTGATGCGCAGCAGTATTTAGCGGCCTTTTAATTACCAAAAAGCAACACCAAAGTCACATATGTCTGCTATTTCTGAACAAAGGGGATCCCAGAGAAGCATTTACAACAATTTGTGCCATAATTGCACAAGCTGTTTGTAAATAATTTCAGTGAGAAACCTAAAATTGTGAAAAATGTAACGTTTTTTTTTAATTTGATCGCATTTGGCGGTGAAATGGTGGCATGAAATATATCAAAATGGGCCTAGATCAATACTTGGGGTTGTCTACTACACTACACTAAAGCTAAAATTAACCCTAGAAGCTCCCTACATGCTCCCTAATTAACCCCTTCACTGCTGGGCATAATACATGTGTGGTGCGCAGTGGCATTTAGCAGCCTTCTAATACCAAAAAGCAAATCCAAAGCCATATATGTCTGCTATTTCTGAACAAAGGGGATCCCAGAGAAGCATTTACAACCATTTATGCCATAGTTGCATAAGTTGTTTGTAAATAATTTCAGTGCGAAACCTAAAGTTTGCAAAAAAATTTGTGAAAATGTGAACAATTTTTTTTATTTGATCGCATTTGGCGGTGAAATGGTGGCATGAAATATACCAAAATGGGCCTAGATCAATACTTTGGGAAGTTTCTAAAAAATATATATACATGTCAATGGATATTCAGGGATAGTGTTAACTAGCGCTAATTTCGAAAAAAAAGTGGTTTGGAAATAGCAAAGTGCTACTTGTATTTATGGCCCTATAACTTGCAATGTAAACATTGGGTATTTCTAAACTCAGGACAAAATTTAGAAACTATTTAGCATGGGTGTAGATGTGTAACAGATTTTGGGGGTCAAAGTTAGAAAAAGTGTTTTTTCCTCATATTTTATAATTTTTTTATAGTAAATTATAAGATATGATGAAAATAATGGTATCTTTTGAAAGTCCATTTAATGGTGAGAAAAAGATTATATAATATGTGTGGGTACAGTAAATGAGTAAGAGAAAAATTACAGCTAAACACAAACACTGCAAAAATGTAAAAATAGCCTTGGTCCCAAACGGACAGAAAATGGAATTAAAACACCTGTAAAATTAAAATAAACTAATTTTAAACTATTAATTAACCTACCCTAACTATTATACTACAATTAAATTAAACTACCAATTAAATAAACTAAATTACATATTAAAAAACCTAACCCTAATTAAATTATTTAAATATACAATTAAACCTTATTAAAAAGTACTAAATTACCAAAAATAAAACAACTAAGTTACGGAAAAAAATAAACACTAAATTACCAAAAATAACAAACCAAATTATCCAAAATAAAAAAAATTACACCTAGCCTACAATAAACTACCCCCCCCAAAATAAAAAAAAAACCCTATCCTACAATAAACTACCAATGTCCCTTAAAAGGGCCTTTTGTGGGGCATTGCCCCAAAGATATCAGCTCTTTTACCTGGCAAAAAAAATACAAACACCCCACCCAACAGTAAAACCCACCACCCAACCAACCCCCGAAATAAAAACCCTAACTAAAAACCTAAGCTACCCATTGCCCTGAAAAGGGCATTTGTATGGGCATTGCCCTTAAAAGGGCATTAAGCTCTTTTACTGCCCAGACCCTAATCTAAAAATAAAACCCACCCAAAAAAAACCTTAAAAAAACCTAACACTAATCCCCGACGATCCACTTACAGTTGTTGAAGTCCCGCTTGAAGGATCCATCCAGCCGGCGAAGTCCTCATCCATGCGGCAAGAAGTCTTCATCAAGTAATCCCCTGCTGGATTACTTGATGACCTTAGTGAAGCAGAGAAGCACCTACCTTTAATTCCCGCCTTTGGATAGCAGAGCAGATAGCTCACAACAGCAAGAGGTGATTGTGTACACAGGGCGCAAAAATGGGACTCTAGCAATACGCAGAAATATCAGTAACCTGCAGAGGCCAGATGGGTTGGAGCCACTTCTTACTACATCTCACTTAGTAGATGTTGCCCCATGTTTCATCACAGCCCCCTCAATCACCAGACATACAGGACAGATCTGGAAGCCTCCTCAGCTCAGCTCCCACAGAATTGGAATAGGCTAAAAAAACTTAAAAAATGTACAGATGGTGAGGCAACTATGAACCTTTGCAACACTTCTCCATACATTCTTATGACGTTTGCCTGGTTGGTATAAGATATCACAGAACCAGCCAGTCCATTGCACATCTTGACTATCCCAAAAAGTGTCATTATCAATGCAATCTAACCTTTCATGAGGACTTTAGCGTCTGCTCACTTATGTCTTTATCTGCGTTGTCTGTTCATAATGATACTATCCCATCACAAGTTGTACATTACTTTTTATGGTTGAGATATACTAATAAGTGGGGTATAGGCTGAGCCTTTACAATTATGATCAATCAATGCTCTCTATGCTTTGCAGGATTAGTTTAAAGAGTGGGTACTAATATAGATTATATACCTGTTAATGATTTTATCGTGTGAAGGTGTAAAGTAATAGAGAGTAGTATTTTAGATCTCCTATAGCAAAATGTCAGAGCATAATAGATACCTAAAGTAGTCTGACTTCTTACAGGACCCAGAGGGTTAGATCTTAGTATTATCTTAGCACCTAGGTATTTGCCCTCCCAGGTTCCCTACATATTTAACTACCATAACGGTTTGTAATTGCTAAACTAAGCTTATGTCAGACATAGCTGGCTCATCCCTACAGGGTATCCTTTGCTGACATTGTAGACTGTAGGTTGGCACTTACACCTCATAGTCAAGCTCTTGCTCCTTAATACAGCAGCATTGTTTCCAAACCCCAGCAATATACCCCAAGCAAACTTAGTTTTAAAAAAAAAATAGTTTTTTGCTCATTAAGCTCTAACCTCTATCCTATGATATATTTTGTTAAGAAGAGATTGGATATTGTATTACCACAGGGCATACTCAATAAAACTGCCTTATATACTTGAGGTGTATGTCTTCTTTGAGCAGCTATCACTACTAGTTTATCATAATATGGAGCATTATATTGAGCATAGCTGTTGTAAAGGTTACTCTTTTATTTAGCTGACATGTTTCCTCCATCTCCCTCACCCAGTGAGGGAGGGGCAGAGGATATTAAGTAGTGACCCATAACAACATTAACTAGCTTATCCATTTGACACTTTATAATAGCTTACACTGAGATAATGCTAGCTATATCTGCAGGGTCCAGTCAGATCCACTACATGATATCGCAGACAAACGTATTAAGATACACATGCATCCTCTTAACTGTTATGTTCACAACGCCCTACAGAATTTACCACATATATATAAATACTTAGGACCTCTAGACACGGGAATACCTTTCTGAATCATATTACTAACTATTAGGAGGGTATAGTAGGTCCAGCTTTCATATACTGTTATGAATCTCTTGTACTGCTATTCACGGATACTTGTTATGCTTGCAATAATCGGTATATTCTGCCCTTGGGAATTTAAGCATATATGTTTCTTTGCTAACTGGTTTATTGTTCTGTTCTGTTTTTTTTTAAAAAAATCTGAAATCCCTTATTTATTTATTTATTTATTTACATAGTTCAGTGTTATAGTTGGTGATGTGTCACACCTTCACAACCCTGTATCTCACACAGCCTATTTTACACTTGAATTACTATATTAATCTATATATTACGACCTGTCTGGCCATATATCACATATAATATAAGAGCACCCGCGATATTGCTCTCGAAAACACAAAACTCATAAGAAAGAACCCCTCCTCACATTTTGTTAGCGGTGCTTACGCGCTTAATTACCTTCCTCATTGCTCTTCAGCACATTGACTCTCAACATTTCCACAATACACCTGCTCCTAACCCATACTAAATATGTTCTTATGTTCAAGATAGCAAACTTGTAAGGGTCATACATGTAGCTACAAAGCTATGTACCCTCCCTATATCACTTGGTCCAGAATTGGCCATTATAATAGCTACCATCACTTTCCAGAATATAAACTTAAAGAGAGGTTTCCAAATTTGATAACTCTGTACTATTTCTCATTATTTGGTTGTAACACTGTATATTCATGTTTGTTAAATGTATACTTATATATTGATGTCAAACCTCAATCGAAAATTATTAAAGAGAAAAGTACATATTATTATATTTTGTCTCTATCCCAACTTGTTTTATGTCCCTTTAAACCTCATTCTATATCTGCACGTTTTAGCTATGACCTGCTACATATCTGTTTATAGCTAAACCTAGACAGTTGCTGAAAGAGACAAGTAAATGGTTAAACCACATTCTATATCTGCACATTTTAGCTATGACCTGCTACATATCTGTTTATAGCTAAACCTAGACATTTGCTGAAAGAGACAAGTAAATGGTTAAACCACATTCTATATCTGCACATTTTAGCTATGACCTGCTACATATCTGTTTATAGCTAAACCTAGACATTTGCTGAAAGAGACAAGTAAATGGTTAAACCACATTCTATATCTGCACATTTTAGCTATGACCTGCTACATATCTGTTTATAGCTAAACCTAGACATTTGCTGAAAGAGACAAGTAAATGGTTAAACCACATTCTATATCTGCACATTTTAGCTATGACCTGCTACATATCTGTTTATAGCTAAACCTAGACATTTGCTGAAAGAGACAAGTAAATGGTTAAACCACATTCTATATCTGCACATTTTAGCTATGACCTGCTACATATCTGTTTATAGCTAAACCTAGACATTTGCTGAAAGAGACAAGTAAATGGTTAAACCACATTCTATATCTGCACATTTTAGCTATGACCTGCTACATATCTGTTTATAGCTAAACCTAGACATTTGCTGAAAGAGACAAGTAAATGGTTAAACCACATTCTATATCTGCACATTTTAGCTATGACCTGCTACATATCTGTTTATAGCTAAACCTAGACATTTGCTGAAAGAGACAAGTAAATGGTTAAACCACATTCTATATCTGTACATTTTAGCTATGACCTGCTACATATCTGTTTATAGCTAAACCTAGACAGTTGCTGAAAGAGACAAGTAAATGGTTAAACCACATTCTATATCTACACATTTTAGCTATAACCTGCTACATATCTGTTTATAGCTAAACCTAGACATTTGCTGAAAGAGACAAGTAAATGGTTAAACCACATTCTATATCTGCCCATTTAAGATATGACCTGCTACATATCTGTTTATAGCTAAACCTAGACATTTGCTGAAAGAGACAAGTAAATGGTTAAACCATATTCTATATCTGCACATTTTAGCTATGACCTGCTACATATCTGTTTATGCAACTTGCTTCTTTGGATTTCTTTTGCTTCAAATCTTCCAACACCTGGAGGTGGGAACAGTGAGGTGGATCCCCAAGGGTTACGATGCCATTACCCATTGTCAAAGGAGTGAGACCTGGTTCCTGTGAGCTTAAGAGGAGAGTTTCACCAGACAACTCTAAGGTTCCGGTCTGCCCAGCCTGTAGCACATCTTGGTGCTTCACAAAACGTGAGTGTATCAGAGTCTGAATTATCTTCCTGACATTTCACACAGAATTATGCTATGTGGCGCCTTCTCTATTTTCTTATAGAATAACTCTATGTGGATGGCCTTATACCTCGAGGAGAGCTGCCTTTCTACACTTATGTAGCACGAAACAGATTGGATATTCATTGGGCTATCATTTGTTTTAACATTTAAGCATATGTTATATTTGTGGTACTCTATCTTATTGCTTTTAAGATTAGATCACCGGCTTATTTGTATATTCACAGGATATCGTCCTTAATTTGGTGATATTTATTTTTATTTTTTGTGATAGCGCCCCTATTTACACATCTTAGGGTGTTATTTATATTGTATATCTGTTTATATAAACCTAGACATTTTCTGAAAGAAACAAGTAAATGGTTAAACCTCATTCTATGGCCTCTAGTTATTAAGCCGTCGACTTTCTTGCATTCGACGGCACCAGTACGCTCGCCTAAGATCGCCTAACATCGCTGCTGCGGACCTGAATACGCTATCCAAAATTATCAAGAAAGCTGTCAAAAAGCCACGCACCAAGTACGGAGCGATGAGCAGCGGACTGTTGTTAACTAACAGTCATCAATCTCGCTGCTCTTCGGCTTATTCACAGATTTCTTGGTACCCTGTCACTAAACACCCACACTATACTATACTGTTTTACCCCCTATACCGCCGTTCCCGGAGACAACCGCAACTCTAATAAAGTGTTTAACCCTTAAACCACCGCTCCCGGAGCCCACCGCCACCTACATTATATGTATCAACTCCTAAACCACCGCTCCTGGAACCCGCCGCAACTAAATAAAATGTTTATCCCCTAAACCGCCACTCACAGACCCCGCCACCACCTACATTATATTTATTAACCCCTAATCTGCCCCCCCCCCCACACTGCCGCCACTATATTAAATTTATTAACCCCTAATCTTAAGTCTAACCCTAACCCTAACACCCCCTAACTTAAATATAATTTAAATTAATCTAAATAAATATTCCTATCTTTAAATAAATTATTCCTATTTAAAAATAAATACTTACCTATAAAATAAACCCTAAGCTAGCTACAATATAACTAATAGTTACATTGTAGCTATTTTAGGATTTATTTTTATTTTACAGGCAAGTTTGTATTTATTTTAACTAGGTAGAATAGTTACTAAATAGTTATTAACTATTTAATAACTTCCTAGCTAAAATAAATACAAATATACCCGTAAAATAAAACCTAACAATTACACCTAACACTACACTATCATTAAATTAATTACCTAAACTAAATACAATTAAATACAATTAAATAAAATTATCTAAAGTACAAAAAAACAAAACACTAAATTACGGAAAATAATAAATAATTACAACATTTTTAAACTAATTACACCTAATCTAATGCCCCTAATAAAATAAAAAGCCCCCCAAAATAATAAAAATCCCTACCCTACACTAAATTTTACCTGTAAAAAAAAATACAATACCCCACCCCTAACATTACAACCCACCACCCACACACCCAACCCTACTCTAAAACCCACCCAATCCCCCTTAATAAAACCTAACACTAACCCCTTGAAGATCACCCTACCTTGAGATGTCTTCACCCAACCGGGCAGAAGTGGTCCTCCAGACGGCCAGAAGTCTTCATCCTATCCGGGCAGAAGAGGACTTCCAGACGGGCAGAAGTCTTCATCCAGGCAGCATCTTCTATCTTCATCCATCCAAAGCGGAGCGGGTCCATCTTCAAGACATCCGACGCGGAGCATCCTTCCAGGCCCGACGAATGAATATTCCTATAAATGACGTCATCCAAGATGGCGTCCCTTGAATTCCGATTGGCTGATAGAATTCTATCAGCCAATCGGAATTAAGGTAGGAAAAATCCTATTGGCTGATGCAATCAGCCAATAGGATTGAAGTTCAATCCTAATGGCTGATCCAATCAGCCAATAGGATTGAGCTCGCATTCTATTGACTGATTGGAACAGCCAATAGAATGCAAGCTCAATCCTATTAGCTGTTTGGATCAGCCAATAGGATTGAAGCTCAATCCTATTGGCTGATTGCATCAGCGAATAGGATTTTTTACCCTTTAATTCCGATTGGCTGATAGAATTCTATCAGCCAATCGGAATTCAAGGGACGCTATCTTGGATGACGTCATATAAAGGAACCTTCAGTGTACGGCTGGGACCGTATGAAGAGGATGTTCTGTGTCAGATATCTTGAAGATGGAGCTGCTCCATGTCGGAAGGATGAAGATAGAAGATGCCGTCTGGATGAAGACTTCTGCCCACCTGGAGGATGACTTCTTGCTGCTTGGATGAAGACTTCTCCCGGCTTTGTTGAGGACTTCTGCCCGCTTGGATGAAGACTTCTCCCGGCTTGATGAGGATGGATTTCCAGTCTTTAAAAACTGTAAGTGGATCTTCAGGGGTTAGTGTTAGGTTTTTTAAAGGGTTTCTTGGGTGGGTTTTATTTTTAGCTTAGGGACTTTGGGCATGGAAAAAGAGCTAAATGCCCTTTTAAGGGCAATGCCCATCAAAATGCCCTTTTCAGGGCATTGGGGAGCTTAGGTTTTTTTAGGTAGTTTTTTTTGGGGGGTTGGTTGTGTGGGTGGTGAGTTTTACTGTTGGGGGGTTGTTTGTATTTTTTTTTACAGGTAAAAGAGCTGATTTCTTTGGGGCAATGCCCAGCAAAATGCCATTTTAAGGGCTATTGATAGTTTAGCTTAGGCTAGGGTTTTTTTTATTTTGGGGGGCTTTTTTATTTTGATAGGGCTATTAGATTAGGTGTAATTAGTTTAAATATTTGACAATTTCTTTTTTATTTTCTGTAATTTAGTGTTTATTTTTTTGTAATTTAGTTAATTGTATTTAATTAATGTAATTTATTTAATTTATTTAATGTTAGGTGATAGTGTAAAAAAAAAAAAGGTTAAGGTTTTATTTTACAGGTAAATTTGTATTTATTTCAACTAGGTAGTTAGTAAATAGTTAACTATTTACTAACTAATCTACCTAGTTAAAATAAATACAAACTTACCTGTAAAATAAAAATAAAACCTAAGCTAGCTACAATGTAAATATTAGTTATATTGTAGCTAGCTTAGGGTTTATGTTATAGGTAAGTATTTAGTTTTAAATAGGAATTAGTTAGGTAATAATAGTAATTTTTATTTAGATTTATTTTAAGCATATTAAAGTTAGGCGTGTTAGGGTTAGACTTAGGGTTAGGTTTAGGGGTTAATAACTTTAGTATAGTAGTGGCGGTGACGTTGGGGCAGCAGATTAGGGGTTAATAATATTTAACTAGTGTTTGTGATGCAAGAGTGCGGCGGTTTAGGGGTAAATATGTTTATTATAGTGGCGGCGATGTCCGGAGCGGCATATTAGGGGTTAATAATTTTATTATAGTATTTGCGATGCGGGGGGGCCTCGGTTTAGGGGATAATAGGTAGTTTATGGGTGTTAGTGTACTTTGTAACACTTTAGTTATGAGTTTTATGCTACAGCTTTGTAGCGCAAAAACCATAACTACTGACTTTAGATGGCGTACGAATCTTGTCGGTATAGACTGTACCGCTCACTTTTTGGCCTCCCAGGCAAAACTTGTAACACCGGTGCTATGGAAGTCCCATTGAAAAAGGACTTTTTGAAAGGTGCGGTAGTTACGTTGCGTTACGGCCAAAAAGGTGTGCGGTACAGCTATACCTACAGGACTCGTAATAGCAGTAGTAGTGAAAAAGCAGCGTTATGAGGCTTTTTCACTCATAACGCAAAACTCGTAATCTAGCCGATAATTAATCAGTAATTGTAATAAAACACCCAGATTATTCTTTATTCAAATATTGGTGGGGAAAACTAAAGTGATCAAGTGTCTTATCAGTGAGGATAAAAATAGTTGTACAGATCACAACTGTGGAACTCAGGTAAGTCATAGGTTGTTGCTGAGTAAAAGTATAAGCATATACTTAAAATAAATATACTTACACCAAAACCGAAGCAATTTATCTATGTTGGTTACTCACACACATCCTCTTTAGATAGGAGGATGGTAGGAGAGATCTAATGAGAGGTGTGTGTGAGTATTAACAAAATTTTGAATAGCAATACAAACTGCAGTAGGGAGCTTAGTAAAGTGCACAAAGCGCATAGTAATACATTCAGAAGGACCTTGGTAAGCTTACCGGAATTCAAAGATGAGGTGGTCAAACAGAAGGAGTAAGCGTCCAGAGTCTGTAGCAGACGAGTGGAGCGGCACAAATGAGAGACGCTTGGAAGCAGCCGTCAGCTGATCGGAGCTCAGTGGAGAGGAACAGCACGGCTGTGATGACATCACCTGCAGATAGCTGAGTAAGGAAATCCGTATGCCGAACTCACGATTACAGGTAGATTATACAAACAGTGAATTCCGGAGTTGGAAATTAGAACAAAACTTGCAGAGTCCTTACAAGGAGAACCAGCACACTTAGAAGTGAAAAAAAGGCTTGGAAGGAAAATCCACACAGAAAGAATCAATGTGAGCAGCAAACCCACACCCACATTCAATACCAAGCAATGCTTGACTGAATGATGCTGCTATTTATTGGTAAGCATGTACGGTGAGGTTAACACACACTTAAAGGTGCAAAAGGAATGGAACAGATGTTACAGTAATACTATGGCAGGATTGGCCAGGGGACTATGGACATTACCAACAAAGGAGCTTATTAACCAAACATTCTAAATCCTTCCCTTATGCCTTTCTCTTTTTTTTTACGCTAAACGTCATGAACCATTCGCTTTTTGTTCATTTCGACCAATGATGTATCCAGCTTTTCGTTTATAAAACGACTGAAAAACATCAGCAACATTTGGACAAATTTACATTGGTTTGAAGCCTGAAGACATATCTCTAATACATTTTATTTTTTATCTTTATAGTTTAACCTAGGTGTTTCTCCTTCACATACAGAACCCTGCATAGTGAGATTAACAGCTTTAAAGCTACAATTTGTAGACATCTAAAGACGCAAGTATTGATGGAACGTCTCACCAGAGCCGAGAGCTTTAGATCCTGTATTGTCTTGATATTATGTATTTGGCAATTTTGCAATTTTATTGTACTTAAAGATCCTTTCAAAACCCCATAAAAGTGATGTTTGTTTTTTGAAAATGAACATTCCTTTTTACTTGCGGTAGTTTGGCATATCGTCCAGTGCGCAGTCAACTCCAGAGGATTATTTGTTTACAAATATGCATGTTCTATGATAGGAAAAAAGTTCAGAAATATATACACAGAATTAGGGGCTAAATCATTTACAAACAGTGAGTCTGAGGACGTCTTCAAACCAAGAACCCAAACACTGTACATCAGGGCACATATGAAAAAAAAATAATAATAAAGCTCAGACAGATTTTAGTTCACAAGCACCAAAAATTTTGAGTAGTAAAAAAAGTTCAGGAAAAAAAAATCTAATTTAGCACTGAAAAAAAATGAAATAAAAAAAAAGCCTCAGTTACAAAGGGTCAATACGTTTCGACAGAACTCTGTCTTCCTCTAACATTCTAGAACTGTAATAAGTTGATAGTTGTGTTTTCTGACCCACAGCTTGACAGGTACCTGTAAACTGCACAACAAGGAGCAAAATATCAGAGCTCAGCAAAGGCAAACAATTCAATAATGGTGAAAGAATGAACTACACACTTATGTGTATATGCTCGCGGCACGTGTATTTAAACACCAGACCTACTTAGAGATCTTAGGGTTATCCCAATCATTTAGAGAAGCTCATCAAATGATTTATCTAAGAAAATCGCTATTGATTTTAATGGTGCATTTTGAGGAAAAATTCTAAGATAAACATTTCTGCAGGATTGTGATTGTGTTTAGAATCATATGCTGTATCTGAATCATGAAAGAAAAAAAATTGTGTTTCATATTCCTTTAACCCCTTAATGACCACAGCACTTTTCCATTTTCTGTCCGTTTGGGACCAAGGGTATTTTTACATTTCTGCAGTGTTTGTGTTTAGCTGTAATTTTCCTCTTACTCATTTACTGTACCCACACATATTATATACCGTTTTTCTCGCCATTAAATGGACTTTCTAAAGATACCCCTATTTTCCTCATATCTTATAATTTACTATAAAAAATATATAAAATATGAGAAAAAAATGGAAAAAAACACACTTTTTCTAACTTTTAGCCCCAAAATCTGTTACACATCTACAACCACCAAAAAACACCCATGATAAATAGTTTCTAAATTTTGTCCTGAGTTCAGAAATACCCAATGTTTACATGTTCTTTGCTTTTTTTTTCCAAGTTATAGGGCAATAAATACAAGTAGCACTTTGCTATTTCAAAACCATTTTTTTTTCAAAATGAGCACTAGTTACATTGGAACCCTGATATCTTTCAGGAATACCTGAATATCCCTTGACATGTACATATTTTTTTTTAGAAGACAGCCCAAAGTATTGATCAAGGCCCATTTTGGTATATTTCATGCCACCATTTCACCGCCAAATGCAATCAAATACAAAAAATCATTCACTTCTTCACAAATTTTTTCACAAACTTTTGGTTTCTCACTGAAATTATTTACAAACAGCTTGTGCAATTATGGCTTAAATGGTTGTAAATGCTTCTTTGGGATCCACTTTGTTCAGAAATAGCAGACATATATGGCTTTGGTGTTGCTTTTTGGTAATTAGAAGACCGCTAAATGCCACTGCACACATACGTGTATTATGCCCAGCAGTGAGGGGGTTAATTAGGGAGCATGTAGGGAGCTTTTTGGGGTAATTTTAGCTTTAGTGTAGTGTAGTAAACAACCCAAAGTATTGATCTAGGCCCATTTTGGTATATTTCATGCCACCATTTCACTGCCAAATACGTTCAAATAAAAAAAAAAACTTTACATTTTTCACAATTTTAGGTTTCTTACTGAAAACATTTACAATCAGTTTGTGCAATTATGTCACAACTGGTTGTAAATGCTTCTCTGGGATCCCCTTTGTTCAGAAATAGCAGACATATATGGCTTTGGCATTGCTTTTTGGTAATTAGAAGGCTGCTAAATGCCGCTGCGCACCACACGTGTATTATGCCCAGCAGTGCAGGGGTTAATTAGGGAGCTTGTAGGGAATGTGTAGGGTTAATTTTAGCTTTAGTGTAGTGTAGTAGACAACCCAAAGTATTGAGCTAGGCCCATTTTGGTATATTTCATGCCACCATTTCACCGCCAAATGCGATCAAATAAAAATAAATTGTTTCCTTTTCACAAACTTTAGGTTTCTCACTAAAATTATTTACAAACAGCTTGTGCAATTATGGCACAAATGGTTGTAAATGCTTCTCTGGGATCCCCTTTGTTCAGAAATAGCAGACATATATGGCTTTGGTGTTGCTTTTTGATAATTAGAAGCAGTGATGTGCGGTGAGGTCAGAGGCTGGTGAGGCAGTGGCTAGGAATCGGATACATCTTCATTCTTTAGATATCCTTTGTTGAAGAAAAAGCAATGCACATGGGTGAGCCAATCGCATGAGGTATGCATATGCAGCCACCAATCAGTAGCTACTAAGCATATTTAGATATGATTTTCAACAAAGGATATCTGATTTTCTTCATTCTTTTGATATCCTTTGTTGAAAATCATATCTAAATATGCGCACTAGCTAATGAGCATATTTAGATATGATTTTCAACAAAGGATATCTGATTTTCTTCATTCTTTTGATATCATTTGTTGAAAATCATATCTAAATATGCGCAGTAGCTATGAGCATATTTAGATATGATTTTAAAAGGATATCTGATTTTCTTCATTCTTTTGATATCCTTTGTTGAAAATCATATCCAAATATGCGCAGTAGGTAATGAGCATATTTAGATATGATTTTCAACAAAGGATATCAAAAGAATGAAGATAATCAGATATTAGATGTAAATTAAAAAGTTATTTAAAATTGCATGCCCTATTTGAAAAATGAAAGTTTTTTTTTGTACTTGACTGTCCCTTTAAGCACTTTTAATGTGGGGAGTGGCTTCCTTAGCCATAAGAATAAACTAAGCTTCCTTGTCAGCAGCCAACAACACTATATTATTAATCAATTTACTCTTGCTCACTGCTCTTTTCAAAGAGGAGAGGTTCTATAGAGCTGGCACTAGTATAGTGTGAGAATAAGGGAATAATGGACCAATGGTCCGGTGCTACCCCCCAAACAAAATTTAATTAGAGAGCAAGTGGTTAGAAAAGGTCAAACCAAAGTGGGGGTTTAAATACAGCACTCTTCCCTAATAAATGGGTAGGGGAATAAAGAGGTTAAATTAAAAACTCTATTCTTGAATAAATGTGTTTAAAAAGAGAGAAACTATGTTTCGCAATCTACCAACTAGTCACACAGAATATAAACTACAATTTATTCTTCCTCACTGCTCTTTTCACCATCAGCCAGCAAAAGGACCTTTTCCCAAGGGAGACAAATATGCTGTTTTGTTAAAATCCAATACTCTTTTTTTTTTTCTTCCAAAATCTCACTTTAGGGCAGTTCCATAACAGGTGAGCAAAGGAAGGATAAAGAAATAAACATTTTTTGGCAGACATTTGTAGCCGAATTTGCCCATTCGGCATTGGATTTGAACATTGCCTCAGGATAATAGAGGCCCTGTATATTTATTTATATTGAGTCCCAGTCCACAAAGGTCAACTGAGATAGTTGCAGACGCACTATCAAAACTATTGCATTTACTTGAATCACTTTATCAAGAGCAATATCAGATTTTGCCTCCACCATTGTCTTACTGTACAATCATTAAAGGGACAGTACACTGTAAAATTGTTTTTCCATAAATGTATTTTCAATGACTTGTTATACCAACTGCAGAGTATAAAATATTTGAGAAATTGCATTTTCGGGTTTATTTGTGTATTTGAAGTAGCTGGTTTTGTGCTTTGAAACCGCAGCCTATTACAATGGGTTGAGCTTCAGGTAATATCAGATCTCATTATGTTATCACTTTTATGTACACAGACTTGCTTCCTTATCTTATATTTGTCTGGAACACCAAAGCTCAATACATAGAGAGAACAATGGAAAATTATCATTTTATTACTATCATGCCCCCCACTGAGGGTGTAATTTCTTCTGCTGGCTGTGTTTACTTAGGCTTGTCAATAGCCTATACGCCAGTATCAAAACTTTCAGTATAGGTTGGGAAACCACAAGCTAAATCAGCTATTTCAAATGCTCAATTATGAGTAAAGGAGCTACTTGCAACCAATTTAATACACTCTAGCAGGTAAAAAGTATAATTGGGAATAATTTAAAGGGGAGAAAGTTTTTGGGTGAACTGTCCCTTTAAGGATATATAGAAGAATAATACCTTTTTGTGCCCAATTAAGCCAGTAAGCCACCCGGTCCCTTCAGATTCAGAACGTTTTACTCTTACTATTTTTGTTTTTGTCAGTGCTGGCCTGAGTGCTATGCTGTGGTGTTTTTCACACCAATTTATAAGTTATGATGACATTTAAATAACCTCGTTAAACAAGGTTAATAAATGTCGTAACTTATAAATTGGTGTGAAAAACACCACAGTATAGCACCGACAAAAACAGTTACTAAAAGTAAAAGTAAGACGTTCTAAATCTGAACGAGTCAGTCCAGTCAAGATATAGCTTGAAGTTGCTGCCTAACTCTCTCAGTGCCACTGCCAATGATCATTATTCTGCCACGCAGGCAGCACAGTAAAAGGTGCAAATTATCTCCAAGGCTTAATGGATTTACTGATAATAATAACTGTGAAAACTTACAACTTTTTAAAACTATTACAAATAAACTCTCCAAAAAAAAATGCCTGTTCTTCAATGGCTTGGGCAATAAAAGAAAAAGCCATAACGGTTACCAATGATTTGCTGGGCAATACTTAGAGAAATACATCAACATCCATTTTTTCTAATTATTTATATTATTTAATATTTAATTATTTATATATGTATTTCGCCCACTACTATTAAGTATGGAAAAGGTTTATAAAATTGATTTAATGTCACAAAATTATTTCTATGAAACATCAAAACTCTGCAAACTTTGATACTGATAATTCATTTATTTTGTATGCTTATGAAATGTTGCAGTGCAATACACACACATAAAAATTTTTATATATATATATATATATATATATATATATATATATTCTTTTTTCAAGCTATTGTTGCTTTTTTACTCTGCTACTACACTGCATCTAGCTAAGACTTTTTATGAAATGCTAAATATTTAGTCTTTGGTCATTAACCATTGCTGTATTTATTACCAAATGTTAATCTAAATTGTATTTGATTTTCAAGTTCTTCATACATCTAGCAGATGTTAGGTAATATATGTTTTACTGTACATATATGCCAGGGGATTGCCTCTGGGAGGATTAAGCAGACTGGCCAGTGGCCATATAGAAATACAGGTTTACATTAAATTATGTTTTCAAGGGTAAAAACAGGTACAACGTCTAAATAAATGCCTTTTTATATTTGCAAATGTGGAAAACTCAGAAAATGGGAAATCTAAAACCAAAAATAGGTGTACTGAGCAACTGGAAACAGAAAAATTATGATCTCTCAAGCGTGAATGAGAATTTGGAAATGGATTTCCTCTGTTATATACAAATTACATTTAGAGATGACCCCATTACAATTACACACTGGGAAGGCTGATCTAGGTGCCACTGTGCCAGACTTAACCCGATCTATGACATTATCAATCAAAGAAACTTTAAGGCTAGCCGCTTTTTCTTTATACATAGCGCACCGCCACCTACCTACAGAAGTCAGATGCGCCAAAATGTTGAAATGTTGACTACATTCACGACGACACCTGTCCACCACACAGTCACGCCTGAATCCGTCTCGCTGACTGATCTGAGACTGAGAACACGATGTGTACTGACGCGCGCCTCGATTCCTTCCCGCCCGGCACTCAGCCCAGAGACTCAGACTTGCTGATGTCTGATTGGCTGAGAGGCCGGCCAGGGAGGGCTCCCGAGTCCCGAGGCTTTCAGAGTCAAGCCTCCGGTGGGAGCGTATGGGCCGCATTGGAGAGCACTGCATTAGCACCTTTTCTCCTCTTGGTGGCAGTCTCTCAGCGGCCCATACACTTCCACATTCATATTGCGCAATGCAAGGACAGCTGGCTGGCCTTGTCTTGCGCAATATGAATGTATTCTATTGATGTATTACGTTTTATATAAGTTAATTAATTTACAGTACACAAACACAAGTCCTGATTTTGGTGGGGGCGGTGGGGCGGTAGGTGGGGTCACCTTTTTTTATTAAAAAAAAATATATGAAAAAAAAAAAAGATCTAATTTTTTTATTTTTTATTTCTATAAAAAGGCTGTTATTACATACATTGGCCAGGGGAGGCGCTGCCTCACCTGCCTCCTGTGACTGCACGTCACTGATTAGAAGGCCGCTAAATGCCGCTGCACATCACACGTGTATTATGGCTAGCAGTAAAGAGGTTAATTAGGTAGCTTGTAGGGAGTTTGCAGGGTTAATTTTAGCTTTAGTGTAGAGATCAGCCTCCCACCTGAAACATCAGACCCCCTGATCCCTCCCAAACAGCTCTCTTCCCTCCCCCAACCCACAATTGTTCCCGCCATCTTAAGTACTGGTAGAAAGTCTGCCAGTACTAAAATAAAAGGTATATTTGTTTTTTGGGGGTTTTTTTGCATATTTACATATGCTGCTGTGTAGAATCCCCCCTGTCTGCCAGTACATATGCATATTTACATATGCTGCTGTGTAGAATCCCCCCTGTCTGCCAGTACCCAGTTTAGTAAAAAAAATTATGCTTTAATTTTTTGCCCTTTTCTATAGAGTAGCTACCCCCCCACACACACCCCTCGCAGAACCCTTTGATTGCTTCTTAAATTAAAATCCCCCCCCCCATCTCTCCCAATTTATTATTTAATGTTTCTGTAGTGTAGCGGTTCCCACCTGCTCTCGCCCCTAGGGTTGCCTGGTCTCCTCCACAAAAATACCGGACACGGGGGGGAATTTAGTAAAAAGAACATACACACACACACACATATACATATATATATATACACACACACACACACATATACATACATATATATACACACACACACACAGATATATACAGTGCCCTTGACTAAAATTGGCACAGATTGATTATTATCCAAAGAAGGCAGCTGCCATTATACACCTTATACTCAAAAGCAATCCATCTCTTGTTGGTTAGAGGGACATTAAATAAATGGCCTTTTCTTTAAATAATTTATTTGTTACAGAGTGTATCACATATATGATTTGACTTTGTATTCTAGTCAGAGGAGCCAGCACTAATATTAGTAGTCACAAATTCTGTATACACATATGCTTTATAACCTCTAAACTTAAAGATACTTCTTGGTGCAGAAATGCTGCTTAGTTTTACCTATCAAATCCCATTCTTATCTATAGATCCTGCAGAAATCAACTTTCACTGTCCAATATTATCGTCTGATAAGCAACTAAAAAAAACAGTTTTCAAATAATTGTAGAGCATGTAGAGCCTATAAGGTGACTAAAAAAAGTATTGGAATTGTTTAAATAATTGCATTGAAATTCAAAACGCTATGTAGGAATTAGAAACACTGATAACTATGAAAGCCAGATGCATGTAACTGTGTAAGCAACATCCCTCTTGCTAAAAAGGTGCATCAGAGAAGCCTCTTTTTCTGCCAGGTGAGCCTAACATAATACAGAACTTACAACTTACAAGTTTCAAATTGCTGCTGCAGTCTGCATATGTCAGCACGGGTCTTCTCACTGATGTGACGTCACGGGCGTGATCACGTGACATCCGACACTCACAGCATGCACAGGCACAAATCAGGAAGAAAGTCATGCCCGCTTCCTTCCTGCTTGTAGTCCGGAGTTCGCGCAAGCTAAATAGCATGCTAGAAGGGGTGCTGCAGTGCCGATTGAGGAGGGTGGAAGTAAAAACACGGGCTGGGAAGGTTGGGTTAGGTATAGCCGGTGGATGTGGCCAGGGGTCCGGACCGGATCACATGAAAAAATTTAAACACTTTAAATCATCTTAAAAGATACCTATGCCCGTTTTTTTTAACAAAATACCGGGCAGAAACTTAAAATACCGGACTGTACGGTCAAATACCGGACGCCTGGCAACCCTACCTGCCCCGTGCACGCGCCCGCCTAACGCCCCCCCCCGTGCACGTGCACACGTCCGTGCGCACCCCCGGGCACTCCCGCCTCTGATCCCGCCCCCCTCCACAAGATCACAGGCCCATTGCAGGCTGCCCACCCGCCTCCCTGTTTCGCTCCCACCCACCAATGACGCTCCGGTGCAGAGAGGGCCACAGAGTGGCTCTCTCTGCGTCGGAGGCTTGCAAAGGGGTATTGCAGGATGCCTCCATATCGAGGCATCACTGCAATACCCTCAGAGCTGCTGGAAGCAATCACAATCGCTTCCAGCACTCTGTTAGACAACTGACGTACCAGGTACATCTATTGTCATTAACTGCTTGTTAATGCATGACGTACCTGGTACGTCAGTTGTCATTAAGGGGTTAAGGAATAGGATACCAACCTTGCAAAAGCAGCTGGGTCTATCCTGTCATTGGTAGGTAGGTGATCTTAACATTTTTTAGAAATATCAGGTTTAAAATAACGGTCCATATCAAGGCTAGGGATAGGCGAATGTGGCTAAATTGAAATTCAAATGTTAGAACAAATATACCATTGTATATTCATTTTACACAATAGAATATCCATAAGAACAAAATGTGTTGCTTTCGATTTCGAATGTTCATAATAGTTGAAGTATACACATTCTTATTTTTCTAAATGCATACATAAATTGCATAAATTAATTAAAAATTGAATATTATAGCTAACAGATTACATACATTAAATTTAAATATTCAAACGAATAATACCGAATATCACAACTCCAATTCTGAAAAAGTTGGGACAGTATGTGTAATGCTCATGGGATATTTCCCTATCAGACCAAACTTGGCCAGTAGTCTTCTTATCACAGTGTCAAGTGGAAGGATAAGGAAATATCCCATAACAGAATGAGAGGTATAAAATGAGGTAAGTAGTACTCACGGAAAACAGGGCAGACCTTAAAATCAGCAGTACAGGAAAAAGCAGCAGAGAGGTCAATGACAGGCAAAGTTCAGCAACAAGGTATCAAGCAGTTCAGGGGTTAAACAGCAAGTTCAGCAACAAGGTATCCAGCAGTTCATGGTTTAAACGGCAGAGTGGTCAGACAGGCAAAGTTCAGCAACAAGGTATAAAGCAGTTAATGGGTTAAACAGCAGAGTGGTCAGACAGGCAAAGTTCAGCAACAAGGTATCCAGCAGTTCAGGAGTTAAACAGCAGAGTGATCAGACAGGCAAAGTTCAGCACTGAGGTATCCAGCAGTTCAGGGGTTAAACAACAGAGTGGTCAGACAGGCAAAGTCCAGCAACAAGATATCCAGCAGTTCAGGGGTTAAGCAACAGAGTGGTCAGGTAGGCAAAGTCCAGCAACAAGGTATCCAGCAGTTCAGGGTTAAGCAACAGAGTGGTAAGACAGGCAAAGTTCAGCAACGATAAATTAATCAAGCAACAGTAGAAAATAGCAACCAGGAGCACACAGAGTAAGTTCTATACTTGGGCAGTGTGTAAAAGTTAAGCAGGTACTTACATAGGCGCTGATTCATGCCAAGGATACTCTGAGGAGCCAACCGGCAACAGAGGGGAATTGATGTGTGGCAACCGCCGCATCCATGGCAACAGCCATAGCAACAGAGCGGAGCAACAGAGAATAAGGAGCGGCGCGGTGCGGCACGGCTAGACATAGCCCCCCACTCAAGGGTTCCCTCTGGGAACTAGAGTTGGTTTCAAAGGGTGAGCAGCATGGAACCTGGAGACCAAAGATGGAGTATGCACATAACGGGCAGGGACCCAGGAACACTCTGCCACAGAGTAACCCTTTTAGTGCACAAGGTATTGGAGTTGCCTGTGCTTGATTCTGGAGTCCAGGATTTTGGCAACCTCATACTCCGGTTCACCATGAATCAGGAGTGGAAGAGGAGGACGTCTGAGTCGAGTATACCTATTCATGATGTAGGGTTTGAGCAAGGAGATGTGAAAGACTGGGTAAATGTGCAAGGTCTTAGGCAAGGCCACTCTGTAGGCAACAGGAGAAAGTCTTTTGAGGACTTAATAAGGACCAATATACTGAGGTCCTAATTTGTGACAAGGTTGACGTAAACGGATATGTCGGGTAGAGACCCAAACACGATCACCTGTCAGTCAACAGTATCCGGGGTATGCTACCAGAAGTAGGGGAGGAGGTACTAGCAGAGACAGGCTGTGTAGCAACAGGAGCAGAATTTTTCTCTTCAACAAGTGAGGAGAGCATAGTGAAATAGTCTCCAACTTGGAATCCAGGCTTTGCAGATGTGAGGCGTGGGTTCCCAGCATTTGTCCCTGAGGAGAAATTGCTCTAGCTACCTCATTTGGGTCCATGGCCCAAGTATAATGTAATGCTCGTGAAAAAATTCCCTATCAGACCAAACTTGGCCAGTAGTCTTCTTATCCCAACGTCAAGTGGAAGGATAAGGAAATATCCCAGAACAGAATGAGAGATATAAAATGAGGTAAGTAGTTCTCACGGAAAACAGGGCAGTCCTTAAAATCAGCAGTACAGGAAAAAACAGCAGAGAGGTCAGAGACAGGCAAAGTTCAGCAACAAGGTATCCAGCAGTTCAGGGGTTAAACAGCAGAGTGGTCAGACAGGCAAAGTTCAGTAACAAGGTATCCAGCAGTTCATGGTTTAAACAGCAGAGTGGTCAGACAGGCAAAGTTCAGCAACAAGGTATCTAGCCGTTCAAGGGTTAAACAGCAGAGTAGTAAAACAGGTAAAGTTCAGCAACAAGATATCCAGCAGTTCAGGGGTTAAACAACAGAGTGGTCAAACAGGCAAAATCCAGCAACAAGATATCCAGCAGTTCAGGGGTTAAGCAACCGAGTGGTCAGGTAGGCAAAGTCCAGCAACAAGATAGCCAGCAGTTTAGGGGTTAAGCAACATAGTAGTCAGGTAGGCAAAGTCCAGCAACAAGGTATCCAGCAGTTCAGGGGTTAAACAACAGAGTGGTCAGACAGGCAAAGTTCAGCAACGATAAGGTAATCAAGCAACAGTAGAAAATAGCACCCAGGAGCACACAGAGTAAATCCTATACTTAGGAAGTGTGTAAAAGTTAAGCAGGTACTTACATAGGCGCTGATTCGCGCCAAGAAGACTCTGAGGATCCAACTGGCAACAGAGGGGAATTGATATGCGGCAATGACGTCATCGCCGCACGCTCACAGCAACCATTGCGTCAATGGCAACAGCCATAGCAACAGAGTGGCGCAACAGAGAAGAAGGAGCGGCGCTGCGTGACAGTATGGAAATGCAAACACACATTCCCATTTGGAGACTGGAAAATGCAGGGATGTCCCGGGAAAAGACGATGTCTGGATTGCAGCATATGTTTCTCCAAAATGGATACGTAACTTTGCAGTCATCAGATTTGAAATGAGTGCATATTTTCAAAAATACATTAAATTCAGTAAAACATCAAAAAATGTGTTAATAATGTGTTTTCAATATAGTACAGCGTGAATTGAATTTTCAAATGACTCTTTTTGTATGTTTTTTTTGCATTTTCCATATTGTCCCAACTTTTTTGGAATTGGAGTTGTAATTTTAATTCAAAAACTAATATTCGAAATGAGAATGTTAGAATATTTGATAAACTTTTGAAATTCGATATGAACGGACAAATGTGTAAAAATTTGTTTTAAATTTTGAATGTTGTGAAATATTTACCCATCCCTAATCAAGGCATATTCAACATCACAGGCATCACTGAGAGATAAATTACAGAAAGAGCAATTGACACTTCTGGCTGATACACAAGTCTAACCTTGTGTTACGGCCTGCCCGGATTCGAACCTGGGAATTACCTGTGAATGTTTACCTTGTTCCTATAACCAAGCATCTCTACAGTGATACCTGTGTATGCTTACCTTGTTCCTATAACCAAGCATCTCTACAGTGATACCTGTGTATGTTTACCCTGTTCCTGAAACCAAGCATCTCTACAGTGATACCTGTGTATGTTTACCCTGTTCCTGAAACCAAGCATCTCTACTGTAATACCTGTGTATGTTTACCTTGTTCCTGAAACCAAGCATCTCTACGGTGATACCTGTGTATGTTTACATTGTTCCTATAACCAAGCATCTCTACAGTGATACCCGTGTATGTTTACCTTGTTCCTATAACCAAGCATCTCTATTGTGATACCCGTGTATGTTTACCTTGTTCCTGAAACCAAGCATCTCTACTGTAATACCTGTGTATGTTTACCCTGTTCCTAAAACCAAGCATCGCTACAGTGATACCTGTGTATGTTTACCCTGTTCCTATAACCAAGCATCTCTACTGTAATACCTGTGTATGTTTACCCTGTTCCTAAAACCAAGCATCGCTACAGTGATACCTGTGTATGTTTACCCTGTTCCTGAAACCAAGCATCTCTACTGTAATACCTGTGTATGTTTACCTTGTTCCTATAACCAAGCATCTCTACAGTGATACCTGTGTATGTTTACCTTGTTCCTATAACCAAGCATCTCTACAGTGATACCTGTGTATGTTTACCCTGTTCCTGAAACCAAGCATCTCTACTGTAATACCTGTGTATGTTTACCTTGTTCCTATAACCAAGCATCTCTACAGTGATACCTGTGTATGTTTACCCTGTTCCTATAACCAAGCATCTCTACAGTGATACCTGTGTATGTTTACCTTGTTCCTATAACCAAGCATCTCTACAGTGATACCTGTGTATGTTTACCTTGTTCCTATAACCAAGCATCTCTACAGTGATACCTGTGTATGTTTACCCTGTTCCTGAAACCAAGCATCTCTATTGTGATACCTGTGTATGTTTACCTTGTTCCTGAAACCAAGCATCTCTACTGTGATACCTGTGTATGCTTACCTTGTTCCTGAAACCAAGCATCTCTATTGTGATACCCGTGTATGTTTACCCTGTTCCTGAAACCAAGCATCTCTACAGTGATACCTGTGTATGCTTACCTTGTTCCTGAAACCAAGCATCTCTACTGTGATACCTGTGTATGCTTACCTTGTTCCTGAAACCAAGCATCTCTATTGTGATACCCGTGTATGTTTACCTTGTTCCTGAAACCAAGCATCTCTATGTTGAAAACTACTATGTGCCGTTGTGAGCTGTGGGCTCACTTTTGTTTTTAAGCTGACTCACGATTAAAAGTTATTTTTTACGGGATTGGCCCCCCTGCAAGTCTCTAATTTCCTCACCACCTTGTGATGCCTGGAAGTTTTTGGGTTATCTCTACGGTGATACCTGTGTATGTTTACCCTGTTCCTGAAACCAAGCATCTCTACGGTGATACTCGTGTATATTTACCCTGTTCCTGAAACCAAGCATCTCTACGGTGATACTCGTGTATATTTACCCTGTTCCTGAAACCAAGCATCTCTACGGTAATACTCGTGTATATTTACCCTGTTCCTGAAACCAAGCATCTCTACGGTAATACTCGTGTATATTTACCCTGTTCCTGAAACCAAGCATCTCTACGGTAATACTCGTGTATATTTACCCTGTTCCTGAAACCAAGCATCTCTACGGTAATACTCATGTATATTTACCCTGTTCCTGAAACCAAGCATCTCTACGGTAATACTCGTGTATATTTACCCTGTTCCTGAAACCAAGCATCTCTACGGTGATACCTGTGTTTGCTTACCCTGTTCCTGAAACCAAGCATCGCTACAGTGATACCCGTGTATGTTTACCTTGTTCCTGAAACCAAGCATCTCTACGGCGATACCTGTGTATGCTTACCTTGTTCCTGAAACCAAGCATCTCTACGGTGATACCTGTGTATGCTTACCTTGTTCCTGAAACCAAGCATCTCTACGGTGATACCTGTGTATGTTTACATTGTTCCTGAAACCAAGCATCTCTACGGTGATACCTGTGTTTGCTTACCCTGTTCCTGAAACCAAGCATCGCTACAGTGATACCCGTGTATTTTTACCCTGTTCCTGAAACCAAGCAACTCTACGGTGATACCTGTGTATGTGTATCTTGTTCCTGTGTATGTTTACCCTGTTCCTAAAACCAAGCATCTCTACGGTGATACCCGTGTATGTTTACCCTGTTCCTGAAACCAAGCATCTGTACGGTGATACCTGTGTATGCTTACCTTGTTCTTGAAACCAAGCATCTCTACGGTGATACCTGTGTATGCTTACCTTGTTCCTGAAACCAAGCATCTCTACGGTGATACCTGTGTATGCTTACCTTGTTCCTGAAACCAAGCATCTATATGGCGATACCTGTGTATGCTTACCTTGTTCCTGAAACCAAGCATCTATATGGCGATACCTGTGTATATGTTTACCTTGTTCCTGAAACCAAGTTTCTCTAAGTTGATACCTGTGTATGCTTACCTTGTTCCTATAACCAAGCATCTCTACGGTAATAATGTGTATGTTTACCCTGTTCCTAAAACCAAGCATCTCTACGGTGATACCTGTGTATGCTTACCTTGTTCCTGAAACCAAGCATCTCTACTGTGATACCTGTGTATGTTTACCTTGTTCCTGAAACCAAGTTTCTCTAAATTGATACCTGTGTATGTTAACCTTGTTCCTATAACCAAGCCTCTCTACGGTAATACCTGTGTATGCTTACCTTGTTTCTGAAACCAATCATCTCTACTGTAATACCTGTGTATGTTTACCTTGTTTCTGAAACCAAGCATCTCTACGGTGATACCTGTGTATTCTTACCTTGTTCCTGAAACCCAGCATCTCTACTGTGATACCTGTGTATGTTTACCCTGTTCCTGAAACCAAGCATCTCTACGGCGATACCTGTGTATGCTTACCTTGTTCCTGAAACCCAGCATCTCTACTGTGATACCTGTGTATGTTTACCCTGTTCCTGAAACCAAGCATCTCTACGGTGATACCTGTGTATGCTTACCTTGTTCCTGAAACCAAGCATCTCTACGGTGATACATATGTATGCTTACCTTGTTCCTGAAACCAAGCATCTCTACGGTGATACCTGTGTATGCTTACCTTGTTCCTGAAACCAAGCATCTCTACGGTGATACCTGTGTATGCTTACCTTGTTCCTGAAACCAAGCATCTCTACGGTGATACCTGTGTATGCTTACCTTGTTCCTGAAACCAAGCATCTCTACGGCGATACATGTGTATGCTTACCTTGTTCCTGAAACCAAGCATCTCTACGGTGATACCTGTGTATGCTTACCTTGTTCCTGAAACCAAGCATCTCTACGGTGATACCTGTGTATGCTTACCTTGTTCCTGAAACCCAGCATCTCTACTGTGATACCTGTGTATGTTTACCCTGTTCCTGAAACCAAGCATCTCTACGGCGATACCTGTGTATGCTTACCTTGTTCCTGAAATCAAGCATCTCTATGGTAATACCTGTGTATGTTTACCCTGTTCCTGAAACCAAGCATCTCTACGGTGATACATATGTATGCTTACCTTGTTCCTGAAACCAAGCATCTCTACGGTGATACCTGTGTATGCTTACCTTGTTCCTGAAACCAAGCATCTCTACGGTGATACCTGTGTATGCTTACCTTGTTCCTGAAACCAAGCATCTCTACCGTGATACCTGTGTATGCTTACCTTGTTCCTGAAACCAAGCATCTCTATGGTGATACCTGTGTATGCTTACCTTGTTCCTGAAACCAAGCATCTCTACGGTGATACATGTATCCTGCCACAGAGCCTGCCAGCATCCTGCCACCTAAATTGCCTGTATCCAGTCTCGGCCTACAGTGGGCGTCTCCAGTTTCAGTTAGTCTGTTACTAAATACATTTATAATAGGGACTATTAGGGGTATTCCTGAAAGAAGCACTAACCGCTAGCCCCTTGCTGTACTCCAGACTATCCTAGCCTGCCATCAGAGACTGCATCAGAACCTCGTGCACCAAAGGAGGTAAGTAGCGAAGCGATGGGCAGCATTTTTAAATATATATGTATATAAGCATATACATATATATTTACATTGTGGTCTATGGGAACACACAGTTCCCATAGACCGCATTGTAAAGACACTTTCAGTGCCGTATTTTTTTCTAACACCCCACTCACACCAACTTTAAAGCCCCAAAACTGTCTAGCTATTTTTTTCTAAAAATAAAAAACTATAATGCCCTCTGTTTTGATGGTATTTGGGGCACTTTTAGAAGATTAAGCAGAGATCGGATCTCTGGTTAATTTTCTGAGCATAGTAGCAATAACCAGCCACTTGTAATGGCTGGTTAATTATTGCGCTCCCGCAAATGGGCCAATTATTTAGCGCTCCACTTGTAATCTAGCCCAATGTGTATATATGTATATACATACAAATATGCACATATAAACACACACATATATATATATATATATATATATATATATATATATATATATATACATTGGAATCCTTTGCATTTAAATTCCTGAAAACATAAAAAATCATATTTATTCAAATATTATTATTATAACAATGTGTTTTAATGTGCACTTACTGTACACATTTCCATTCCAATGTTCTTCAAGGTTCTTTTTATATTAAATTTATATCTATATATATATATATATATATATATACCTATATCTGTATATCTATTCCTATAGATATAAAGGTATATATATTTTACATTAACAATATCAGATCTTTATAGACATATATATTTAATAAAGAAAAGTAAAAAATTATGAAGAACATATGAATTTAAAATATCTGTTACATGCTTCCGGTTTTGCGGTTTCGGTCAAGTTAGCGCAGAAAAAGAATTAGTTATCAATGCACCTTACTGTAATATTAAATATAAAAACATTAATAATATTTATTAAAAATTATTATATATTCTGTTTTGTTTTTGTTTTATGTTGTCATCATAACAACAAAATAACTCTTACTAATAGAAAATGTTTTCTTGCATTGTAAATTATCATCTTACAATATGGCATTTTCCTTGTTTTGTATTTTTTTCCTTTTGTCTTTGATGGTTAAAATATAAAACCTCCTACAATGTATACACTGAAAAGAAATGATACTGATCTCAGGTTAAAGGAGAATGAACATGGTGTATATTCTTATGTTTTTCTTTTTGTTCTGTGCGCCCTGGGTGGCGTCTAATTGATGCACTTATCCTTTTTGCCTTCTTTCTTCTTTTTTTGTGTGCATTGTACACATTGGCCTCTATTTTCAAGCTGTCAACCGCAAATACGCTGGAATTCCGCAGCGTATTTGTGGCAAGCCTGATTCGCCTTAGTAATCAAAGGCTAGAGACCGGAAAAAGTAGAATTTAGTGACGTAACATACGATCCGCCGGACTCAGTCCGACACAGATTGATGGTTACGTCACTCCAGATGTTTCGAATGCAATAGATATTTATATATGAACAGTATTTATCAGAAATGAAGTGCTGCATTACAAAAGGTCTGCTCGCACAATAGATATTTATATATGAACAGTATTTATCAAAAATTAAGCGCTGCATTACAAAAGGTCTGCTCGCACAATAGATGTTTATATATGAACAGTATTTATCAGAAATTAAGTGCTGCATTACAAAAGGTCTGCTCGCACAATAGATGTTTATATATGAACAGTATTTATCAGAAATGAAGTGCTGCATTACAAAGGTCTGCTTGCACAATAAATGTTTATAAGCGCAAAAGTATATATAAGTAATTAAAGGGACAATAAAACCCATAACTTTTCTTTCATGATTCAGATAGAGCATACCATTTTAAACAACTTTTCAATTTACTTCTATTATCAATTTTGCTTCATTTTCTTGTTATCCTTTGTTGAAGGAGCATCAATGCACTACAGGAAGCTAGCTGAACACATCAGATGAACCAATGACAACAGTCATATAAGTGCAGCCACCAATCAGCAGCTAGCTCCCAGTTGCGCATTGCTGCTTCTGAGCCTACCTAGGTATGATTTTGAGCAAAGGATACAAAGAGAAGAAAGCAAATTAGATAATAGAACTAAATTGGAATGTTGTTTAAAATTTTAAGCTTTATCTGAATCATGAAAGAAATTTTTTTGGATTAATTTCCTTTTAAAATATGCAGTGAAACACCCTGCAAGGTTTTCCCCCTTTTTGAGATTTAACTGCAAAAGAGGTAATGAATGTAAATTGCAAAGTTTACCTACATCTAAATCATTATTTAAATTGGCCAATTTTGTTTTTGACTACACTGTCCCTTTAAAAAAATAATAATACACAAGTTAAACCTCTTAGTATAAAGTTAATTTTGTTTATTGCTTAGTGCTTCTCAGTAGGTAGTACCCTCACAGGTGTATTACATTTCCTAAGTACCCCCTAACCCTAAAATATAGATGAACCAGGGCAAAAATATCCGTTAGAAATCTACTTCTAAATTCTATCTACTATTTCTGATTGCAGATTCAGCAAAAAATTACAACTTGTTACAACAAACAAAAGGTTATTTTTGTACTTCTTCCACAAAAATGTCCAAATGCACTGAGATAAGAGGCGGCTTTCAATTACTTAGAAATCAGTTTATGCGCCTACCTAGTGTTAGCTTTAAACAAACAATACCAAGAGAACAAAGCAAATTTGATGATAAAAGTAAATTGGAAAGTTGTTTAAAATTGGATGCCCTATCTGAATCATGAAAGTTTAAAGGGACAGACTACTCCAGAATTTTTATTGTTTAAAAAGATAGGTAATCCTTTTATTCCCAACACGATTATATTAATATACTTTTTACCTCTGTGATTACCTTGTATCTAAGCCTCTACAGACTGCCCCCTTATTTTAGTTCTTTTGACAGACATCGATTTTAGCCAATTAGTGCTGACTCTTAGGTAACTCCACGGGAGTGAGCACAGTCTTGTCTATATGGCTCACCTGAACTTGCACTGTCAAGCTGTGAAATACTGTCAAAATGCACTGAGATAAGAGGCTGCCCTCAAGGACTTAGTAATTAGCATATGAGCCTACCTAGGTTTAGCTTTCAGCAAAGAATACCAAGACAACAAAGCAAATGTAAGATAAAAGTCTATTGTAAAGTTGTTTATAATTGCATGCTTTACCTGAATCATGAAAATTTAATTCTGATTATACTGCCCTTTAATTTTGAGTAGACTGTCCCTTTAAAATACACTGTGGGAAAATCATGAAATTAACTCTGTATCTAACCAACCAACTCATTTTATGGTTCCTTTTACTATACTTTAATAAACCAATACTTTACCTTTAATGTTCTGATATTATATATTTAAAGGGATACTCAAGACAAAATAAACTTTTGTGATTCAGAAAGAGCAGCAGTTTTGAGGCACTTTTCAATTAACTTCCATTACCAAATTTTGCAGGAAATATGGGGAACAAGATCCTAGCGCACAGGGTATACGTATACTAGTCTGTGATTGGCTGATGTCTGTCACATGATACAGCCTCCTCATCCTGTATAGTCTCTGCAAAATATATGTAAACACTGTAGCCACCATAAGTAACAGCATCATTTGCAACTAAACCCACTAACCTGAAAAACAAAAATATATTTTTTATACCATCTGCTTTATAAAGTATACTGTGCCACTTTGTATTTCATAAATAGGAAGATCTGGTAATTGGTAAACAAGAATTGTAGACTCAACGTATATACTTTGCTGATGAATGAACAATAATTATTTACAGTGTCTTTTAGAAATTTGCTAGATGGATACAATGGCCATATTTCTATAAACATTTCAAGACCAATGTCATATTCTTACAAAGGGCTCTGATACAGATGTTTAGGCTACAATGAGCTGTATCAGCAATTGACCTTCATTAGCAGACGGTAGATTATGTTCAAACAATGCACAGTACTCCTCTGAATATGCTTTTTATTAGCTCTGACTTAATTCTCATTCATGGTGCCAATAACAAGACAGCACAGCAGATATGCAATAGAGGCCATTCTGGGTATGTCCTTTAAATCTCCTGCCAAAACTGTTACAGCGATAAGCAGACATACTGTGCAAAATGCATTTTAATAAACAAGGGTTTTCTTACAAATATCATACCTATTATTATTCACACAATACTGTGCTAAATATTTTCTTGATCTAACTAATTTGGATAAAGAAGATTTTGCTATAGATTAATTCTGATACTGTTGGATGCCGTTCATTGTGTTTTAACATTCAGAACTTGTGCACAGGTTGCTAAGTGTTCAGCCTGCTCTCTCTTTAACCTCTTAGCCTCCAGAACGGACTGAAACGTCTTGCTAGTAAAAAGATTCAGCCATTTCTAGGAGCCAATGAGTTAATGAAAATCCTTCAGGTTGTTAATATAATGGATGTAAATGTTATTACTGATTTATGGAGTGACATATGGACATTGCTTTCAGCATAACTAAATCCCAACATAGACAGGGTAGAAAATAATCTAATAATCATATCTAAAACCTTATTCTAACACACTGGGGAGGTTGATGAACAGGGATTCATAAGCAAACGTACCATGGATGTTTACTAAATCAATTCAGGTTGTCCATTACCACTGAGTCATCTTGGACAACTAAAGTGATTCTTAATTTAGGGAATAAATACTATTTAAACCCTATTCAGTTGTTTTCTTTCAACATTTTCAACAGAAAAAATGTACTTTTCATTTTCCCCGCTGTGACCAGTGAACATAAAATGTTAAATATAGTGAAAAAAAATCACTTAGAGTTAAAACTGGAGCTGTAATCTATTATCTGAAAATTCTCAGACCAATGCATGCTGCTTTACTCATTACTGAGTTGGTACCAGCAAATGCAAGGGAAGTGCCTTTGTAAAGGAATGGAAATTGAATGCTAAATGAAATTTAGAGTCTGTGTTTAACCAGCAGCAGATCAGACAAACACAGTGAAAATGTGTCAGTTAGTACATTAATATTTAAAGGGACAACATTCAATAAATTGTTTCATCATTAACAGTTTTGCAGATTTGAAATAGATGATATTGTACATGGGAGTTGATCTGTTTCATTGTTTTCCACTGATCAGTTCTCTTATATTAAAGAACATTTATATGTCTTGAAATATCCTGTATTCCTGTGTCAGGACTGTTCAAGCTGAAGAATATATAAATCAGCACTACAATGCAAGTGATTTATAAAAAGGTACAATAGTAAAAAAACTGCAACAGCTACTTATTGTATATCAGCCCCATTTTTGTGAGTGTATCAAAATCTCATCACTATTTTTTATTGTAAATTATTTTAAATAATTATAAACAGCTTCTGGCCCCTGCTGCAATAAGGATTGATACTTTGGCCCATGGGTATTAGCAGGTCCATTGATTAGAGGGTCATTATGGGGGAGGAAGTCACTTGGGAGGAGTTTCATACTGGTACATTAAGGGTGGGGGTCCCTTGGATTTGGTGTCCTTTGTAAATAGTGGAATCTATTGTGAGGGGGGTTTCACTGGAGCAAGATGATACTTTTGCAGGGCAGGTGCAGAGATGGGAGTGCCACCCATGTCTGTAGTTTATTGAAGTAAGAGGTCACCATAATAATGAATTGGGTGTAGGGGTCCAGGGTTAAGATATTATGGGTTACATTACAAGTCGAGCATTAATTTAATGTCGCCTGTAAAGGGGCAAATTTGTTACAAGTGGGTGGTTAACGCTCCCGCAAACTTGTGGTAACACTTTGTGCTAAGCAAAATTAACCAGAGGTCAGACCTCTGGTTAACTAAATAAAATGTCAACAAATTGCCCCCAAAATAAAGTATATATTTCCTATATTAAAAACAAAATTATAAGCATCTTTAAAAAAAAAGAAAAAGAAATCTGTGCTTTTACTGTTAATATATATGTATATGGTTATATACATATGTATGTATGTGTTAATATGTGTTTATAATCATCTCTAGGCTTAGTTTTAACTAAACAATGGCCTATGTTTGATGAGTTAAGAAATGAATGAGGTCTGTAATATGTATGTATTTATATTTTGAGGTTGTATTATAGTAACGTTTAACACGCCTATTTTATTTTAACCAATTAGCATTGTCTCTGTATTTTAAATAGGATGATCATGATGATTCATGTAAGGCTATGATTAAGTCTACGGCCAAAACGCGTAAGCCACTCTAGGCGTTGTGTCCTACATTTGGCTCTTCATTGTGGAAGTTTTAATATAGCTAATTAAAAGCTATGTTTTATTTATTAAGCAATTGGTCTACCTCCTTTGTGCTATGTTTTGACTTTAGACACATATAAACACATAAATATATATGAAAAAAATGAGAAAATTGGTGCTTTATTTAATATAAGCTGGATTTTCAAACTTTTGGATGACCTTGATTTAAATACTGTTTTTGAGGTAAACATCCAAAAGTGTGCTACAACATAATTTGTACTAATATACAAAAGACCTATTATAGATAGTTAATTTCAAGTATGCTGTAGAACATAAAATATATACAGCTATACCCCGCTCATACAGCGGGTTAGGGACCAGAGCCCCCGCTGTAATGTGAAAACCGCCTTAAAGTGGAACAAGGCAGTTTTAGCTTTCTTTTCACTTGCCAGTGTATATTAGGGGTGCAATAGTGCTATGTTTAGTTTAACACTAGCACAGCACAGTATTCAATTAGTATTCAATAAATACTGTGCCTGTAAAATAGTAACAATTACTGCAGTAAAATTTGCCAGACTTTAGCACTGAGACACAAATTGTACTGTAATGCTGTAAACAGAGGGAACTAAACATAACAAAATGGCGCCAGTCACTTTTCTCGCACTCTCGCAATGATTACAGCACTGTTTCAAAATCCTTGGAGGTTGAACTTTAGCTCCACAAAGCGCTGTATTAGCGAAGCGCTGTAAAGTGAGGTATACCTGTATATAAAATAAAATTTAACATTTAATGATAGCAATTTAAAAAGATGGCAAGAAATCTGCTGCCCGGCAAAACTAATATAAAAGCACATCTCTGCCTGTTTTATATAGTTGAGTATATATTTCAAAGGGTGCTACCTTTGATCAAATAAATGCATAGAAAAGTTTCACTCTATATTAATTCCTACTCCCATTGTTCCCTTTTGGACAAACAAACATGAAATTAACAAACACACGGACAGAGAGCACATTAAAATTGAACACAACATGGGGGCAGAGCTAGCCAGCACAAGGAGCGGACACACTGTAGCTGAGCTCCCGCACACTATAGATTAAAGGGCTTTATATCTCTAATACCCCTCCAAACCTTAATTCATACAACCTGGGGCACATGTTACCACCCCACCAGTTGGTCCTAGAAAGCACACAGTGAAGGGCTGCGTGCGAGGAGAACGCCAACCTTGGATCTGCTGAATGGCCCAGCCTATCACGGAGGCCGCCACCTTGCCTCTTATGAGCTGCAACTGTGGCGTTTCATATTGTGTGGGACCTTTCTGAGCTCTGTTGTCACCGGGACTGGGTAGAAGACACCCTTAACCTTTTAAGAGGATTACTGCGGCTGCGGCATTGCCTTATCAGGGGTGTGAGTACCCCCTTCTTGATCGCCACTTGTCATCATCATCAGATTACAGGAGGCCCAGCTCCATTTGTCATCAGCAGACTCCCAAGGCCTCACACAGCTGCAGAACTAGTGGGGGACAGACAACCCAGCTGGACCCGCAAGTGAAACCCCAGAGAGCCTTTTACTAAGCAACAAAACGGCCGGCTGAGACAGACCCAACCTTCCAAGCTCCTTGTATAAGCGGGTGAGATCTGACTTGTTAACCCCTACACACCACTGCACTCAGTCTCATCTACCCATTTTTAAAGGGGAATTTGATAACACTTACCAACACCTAAGGGCTTCTGAGCCACATTACCAGTAGGCCTTAGGATTCACAATCCACTAACTCTGCCTTATCTCATACATTTCTGGACTTTATTCACACTTTTGGGACTAATCCAATAAATCTGCAATATAAAAGCTTTTATTACATAGGTTTAAGCAATATTATCTAACATTTCTATGTCTGTTTTCTGAGTAATTTGTACCAGTTTGCCCCTCTCCTCTCCCTTTCCTGCTCAGCTTGTCTGAGCGGGTCACCTCCTTATCCCTTTTTCCCCCTCTTTGAGGACGTATCCAATTTTCCCTGAGGAGAGGGAACAAATTCATAAAAAGCCTGTGTATTGAATATCATTTTCCCTAAGTACTACTAAGTTAACTATTATAGAGGGTACTTGGTGCCCTCTCCTTTGTGTAATCTGGGCCGGATCTGCTTCTCCACCCCCTTCTTTCCCGCCTAGCTTGTCTGGGTGGGTCACCTCCACATCCCTTTTCCCCCCTCTTGGAGGACGTATCCCATTCCCTGAGGTGGGAAATTGATCTGGACGTAGAAATGTAATTGGTGTTACAATTGTTACTAAGTGTTAAAAACCCCAGGGTTAGGTGTTAACATGTAATCAAGGTTACTTCATGGCAGCACGCTTGCTTTCCTGACAAGACTACTCATTAAAAGCTAATCTTTCACCTCCACTGCCACTGTCAACTAATAGCAGAGCTGCCTCAGCGCCCGCATATCAGGGGTTGCGGCCCTTCCCTCTAAGTATTTCACTAGCAAATCCCTCCTGCCTGTACTCTATTACGGTAGTAAATCCTTTGACTCCCAAAGAAAATTACATGAGTATATAAAAGTAATATATTATTTCAGAAACCACCTTCCCCCACTATGGTGGTAGAGTAGTCCTATCAGGAAGGCTATGGTCAGCCCCGATCTGCTCCTTGTTTAAGCAATATATTTTAGTATTAATTATACTATTATTATTATATAGTCAGTGTCTCTAGTGTTACCTTGTACCTATGTGAATTTATAAGATCTCATTGTTTCATATCAAGTTTGGCTATAAACCCACCCAATATTCCGCACTCTTCAAGGAGGCACCCCAAAACTCCATCAACTTTCAAAAAGACGGTCTTTGATCACTTTTCCTAATGGCCAAAGGATCATTCAGATACTGCTGGCAGGGATCTAAGTGATCCAGAGTCCCTAGATGAAGGTTATCAATCAAGCACACAATCACCTACTCAACGGCAGCACTACATAACTGAATCCAGCTTAAAAAACATTTAGCTGCACAAATGAACTCTATCACTGCAGAGATTCAAAGCAGTTCTGCAGAACTAAGAAAAGACATTGCGGAGATAGGTGAAAGGGTAGATACACTAGAAAGGTGACATGATGACCTTACTACCGATCACTCCAACCTCCTCTCATACACAGAGAGCCTAGCAGATCAAATCACTCAATTAGCGCTTAAGCTGGCGGATGGTGAGGACAGAGCCAGGAGAAATAATGTTAGATTTAGAGGCATCCCCAACACTGCTGGGTCCTCTGTAAGGCACCTTGCACACTATGGAGTGACCTCATAGAGCTCTAAAACCAAGGACACTGTCATCTGACAGACCAAGAGATGTTGTGGTATGCTTTCACTACTTCACTTTCAAGGATCGATTGATGCAGGCAGCTTTTAAAAAATCTGCCCTTCCAGAAAACGTCAAAGATCTTCAGCTGCTACCAGATCTATCTTTACATACCTTGCAGCAACGAAGGTCCTACATGCCTATCTACACCTCCCTCAGAAGGGCCAACATCAAGTACAGGTGGGAATACCCCACAAAACTAATCATAACGAAGGACAATCAAACCCATGTGGTGACCTCACTTCCTCAAGGCAATGCCCTCCTGGCAAACTGGGGACTGCAAAATGATCCAGCACCTTTATCTGTCACTCCTCATCCTAAATTGAGGGCCTCTGCGCCTGACTGGACTGTAAGAAAACAAAGATCTAAATGCCAGAAACATGGCCAGCTCCAAGACTCTCTGCAGCCTCGCCGACTTAAACTAAAATTTCCCCACGAAGTGGGAACACTCCTACATCTTGAGATCACGTATAAATATGGCATTATTCTTGTTCGGTTACCTAGAGTTTAGATAGAATTTATAAGTTTGTACTATTTGTTTGCACTTAATCGGGGCTGACTGTATCAGTCTCACATTTTATTTGCACTAGTCGCCTCCCCCAGCACAGAGCCCACATTTGGGTTCAACAGTGGTGGACTATTTCCACTGACCAAACCCACATCCTTCCTACCCCTCTGTACCCTTCCCAAACTCCACCCCACATCCTACAGCTCAATATGACCTCCCTTAAATTTGTTACACACAATGTGAGAGGCCTGAATTCTACGGGAAAAATAAGTCTTCTTATAAGATCCCTTAAGTCTCATAGAGCAGATGTAGCATTCCTTCAGGAAACGCATTTATCGTTAGATGTCCAAGCCAAACCCCTATCTAAGAACTATCCAGTCATAGAATCAGCCCCATTCTCCAAGAAAGCGAGAGGAGCAGCCATTCTGATCCATAGGCGGTTGGCTTATGACCCACAAGTCAGATACGTCATATTACTATGTAAATTGAACCACATCACCTATACCCTGGTTTCCATTTACCTCCCCAATGTCCACCAATCCAAATACCTAAAGAAAATTCTACACAAGGTTGATCAGGTCAAACAAGGCAGGGTTATCTTAGCAGGGGATTTCAATATGGTTTGGGATAACAGATTAGATAGGAAATCCAACCCTTCTAACAAGAGCTATGAAACCCCTGACCCTTTAAGTCTCAAATTTTAAAACCCTAATGACATAGTTCGGTTATTACGACATATGGAGATCCTATCACTCACTTGATAAGGACTACACCCACTTCTCTCACCCCTATAGGACATACTCCAGGATAGATTACCTATTTTGCCATTCGGACACCCTTAGACTTAGTACAATCAGCAGACATATCCATTATCCCATGGTCAGACCATGACCAAGTTACAATGGGTCTTCATTCTGTGAACACTATTAGATCCAAATCCACCTGGCGATTACCCCACCATATACTATCAGACATACCATTTAGGGAAGAAGTAAAAAAAGAATTGAAATTTCTCATACAAGCAAATGATAATCCTACACTTTGTGTGGACATAATATGGGGAGCAATTAAGGCCACTATTAGAGGCTACTTTATCAGAAAAAAGCCCACCTAAGAAAGCAGGAAGGCCTCTCATTTTCCCAGCCCACTGTAAACTGAGAGACCTTGAATTATCGCAACGCATTTCCAACTCCTTAGACCTTAGAGAGCAAATCTCAAAACTCAGATGTCATGTCTGTCAATTAGAGCTTAAGTGGCCGATTTATCATTGTCCAACATGATACGCTGTAGAGCTGTAGCGTATCATGTCCGACAGACATCGCTGAATTTGTTTTTGCAAAGTTTGTGCAAGCTGTGTTCACATTATGCTATGATTACGGCTGTTGCTGAAACATGTTAGCCATAAGGACACTGCATATGCCACTGACTGGTGGTTTATGACTTTGTATGTAACTTTTTAAGCTATTTAACTCCTTGAATAAAAGATAAGTTTTACTACACCATTGGATGGACCGGTTCTCCTTGTTTTCTTTAACTTTACCTTGGATCTGGAGCGAAGTGAGCACGGTATTTCTGTTATCCAATACAGACCTAAAAGGCTACAGAAGGATTTGCTGCATACAGGCAACGAGGTGACAGGGACACTTACAGTGCTAAAAGACGTCATTAGCGGTTGCCGGTTGAAAGAGGGAGATGAGCGGGTGTGCCCAGCGAGCAAAGGTGCTTGACACAGAGGTGCAGAACGGATACCTGAATCGAAAGCGGACCCACCTAGCGACTCTCCTTAGGACCGACCTGAGCAACCAAGACGCAGAAGGAAGACACAGGTAAGAACTGAGTTATACTCACGCATGTTCCATCTATACAGACCAGTTGTCGTTAACGCTGCATATTGCTCAAATCCAGAGCCTGTCATACATGACTTTGTTATATGCCTTTATTGACAGTGCTGAGGTTAATTCTTTTTGACTGTTACTATATAATTTCTTGGCCAGTGAAAAATAGATCTTTTATGTAATCTAGAATATAAAATATTTGTACAAATCACTTGTAATACATTTTAATACGAAAACATTTTTATTTTTTTTATGCTAGTAATTATATCTTTGGTCCTAGTAATTATAACTAGTCTAGAACAAAGTTTGAGGTGTACCATATTTACCTATAGCATTATTGTAAACCAATGTTTTTGCTTTAGTGCATTTATACTGTTCCCCGGTGTACTATAGTGGACTTATATTAACAAAGTGAATGTGTTTATTGTGGTGCTTTAAAATTGTAAATATTAAAGTTCCCTAATAGATATGTGTTAGTGTCTACGTTAATATAATTTTACTCGCTATTAATAATATTATACAATAGTGAAGTGATTATATGCTAAGTACCCCTTTTTTATATATACATTCTAAGTGCTAAGTTTCCTTAAGTGTATTTTACTAAATATTTAGTGTGATTCTATTTTGAGATTATAGTGCTGTCATGTTACAATTATTCATTTAAATTATGTTTTGAGAGCATCTAAATTGAGTGCATTTGTGTCACTATCAATGTAGTTCTTTTTATGTAAATATTTTGTAGTTCCATTTATGTGAATATTATGAATGTCGTAAATGATCATAAGTTAGAGGCAATAGTAAGTTATGAGTAGAGGCTACTTCTAGATTAATGCTGCTACTCTGATGTCTTTATTTAGTCCATAATGTCCATATGTCTTTATGGTGTGGATCCAACAAAGTTCCCTCCTATCTAACTCCTTTTCCATCTTACCCCCTCTCCAATGTAGGGAAACTTTTTCAATACCAATCCAAAGTATCATATAAAGGACAATTATTACAATGTAAGTGGACTCCATGATCATCTTTCTCTTTTTTTCGATTTTATTTAAATGTTCTAATTTAATTAAAAAAATAAAACGTGAGGTTTGACCTAAGTATTGGATCTTACAATTGCATTGCAATAGATAAATTACATTTTTTGTTTTGCAACTGATATTTGATGAGTTTTTCCTGTGATAGTCGATGTAAATGTTTTGTGTGTTCATTTTGTATTATTACATGCTTTGTAATGTCCACAGGTATAAAAACCTGTAAGATTCAAAATTTGAATGGGTTTAGGTGGATTCATGCCTTTAATTAGGGAGGGTGCCAATCTCTGTTTGAGATTAGTGCCTTTTCTAAATGTTATCTGTGGTTTTTCAGGAAATATGGTATTGAGGACCTCATCATTCTTAGGAATGTGCCAATGTTGGCCTATAATATGTTTAATTTGTTTGTGGTAACAATTAAAGGTGGTAATGAATCTGGAGAAACTCTGTGTTGGAGAATTATTCTTGATGTTATATGTTATTAAAGAATCCCTATCTTTATCTCTTACATCAATTCTGTCTTGTTCTAGAGTTCTACTTTCATATCCCTTTAGCTCAAATATTTTTTTGATAATTTTAGATTGTAAGTTAAAATCCTCCATTCTATCACAATTTCTCCTGATTCACAGGAATTGTCCCTTTGGAATGGCCTTTAGCTAAGTAGGGTGATGTTTACTATCTTTTCTTATATATGTGTTCATATCACATTTTTTTAAAAATGTTTTTGTGTGTATATTACCTTCTATTATAAAGATAGAAAGATCCAGGAAATTGATTTCTGTCTTACTTATTTCTGGTGTCAGTTTTATATTCATATTATTACTGTTTAGATTAGAAATAAAGAAATTCAAAGTGTCATCACTTCCGTTCCAGATACATAGAACATCATCAATGTATCTCTGCCAGGGCACCAGGCTCATCCCAAATGCATCAATGGACCATACATAAGTGTGTTCAAAGTGGTCCATATAAATATTAGCATAACTTGGGGCGAACCTGGTACCCATGGCGGTTCCACAGATTTGTAAGTACTGGTAACCATCGAACCAGAAAAAGTTATGTTTTAGTATGTATTCTATTGATGAAACAATAAATTCCAAAAGTGGAATTGCCAGATCTGGATCTTGCTCTAACTTCCATTTTATAGCTTCTATGCCTTTTTGGTGGTCTATGACGGAATAAAGCGAAGTCACATCCATTGTGACCCACAAATAACCTGGCTCCCATTTGGTGTCTCTAAGTATGTTTAAGACATGTTTTGTGTCCCTAATATAAGAATTGGCTGTTTGTGCATATGGTTGTAATGAATTATCTATAAAAGCTGATAGGTTACACGTTAGATAATCTATCCCACTAATAATAGGTCTACCTTGGGGTTTTTCTGGATTTTTATGGACCTTGGGGAGAAAATTGAATATTGGTGTTTTTGATTCTGTTTTATATAGAAATAGGTATTCATCTTTGGAAATTATCTCCCTGTACATAGCTTGTGATAATATCTCATTTAATTAATTGGTGAATTTCTTTTTGGGATTATCTTTGAGGATTAGATAAGTATTAGTGTCTGATAGTATTCTATTGGCTTCTTCCATGTAATAACTATGGTCCATGATGACTATGCTCCCTCCCTTATCCGCCTCTTTTATGATAATATCTTCATGTTTATTTAAAGTTTGATAGATCTCAAATTCCTGTTTGTTCAAGTTAAAATGTTTGAGTTTTGACTGAAAATGTTCTATGTCTTTAAGTATTAGCTTTCCAAAGACCTCTATATTGGAGCCTTTACAATGACTTGGATAAAAAGTAGATGTATTTTTAAAATAGGATCTGGGGTCTCTCTTTTGTGTTATGTTAACTTGATTGTGACTTATTATATCTTTTTTAGCAAAGAACCTTTTAACTGTTAAATTCTGAATGAATTTTTGTGCATCTATAAAAAGATATTCCTGAGGAAACATTGACTTTATAGCTGAGAAACGCGTTGTATTAGTGGGGAGCTACATGTCTATGCCCTCCTATCACTGGAAGCTTTTGTTTTTATGTGAGTTTTAATAAACCTTGTGTTTTACATAAGCCAAGTGTTAGCACCTTACTTTTATCCCTATTGCTCTTTGGGGTGAACTACATTCAGTACTCCATCTGGGTACTGCATCTGGTGTTTCTGAGTGTTACCTGATGCCTGGGTTAGCTGATACACCCTGAGTTATTAGTTTGCTACCACAAGCACACAAGGGTGCTTCAGCTAAATGTGAGTATCCATTCGGCTTTCTATTCAGTGTGGGATTTGTTACATCTCTGATCTACACATGAGGCGCCCCTTTGTCTTTTGTATCCATGTCTAGAGCCTGATCGAGAGTGATCTGCAAAAATGAGAGCAGTCCTGTATCTGGAAATTATGGACTAACTGTTTTGTGAGATAAGAATATCTCTGACCTGTCCTCTCATATATTGGACTTGTACTGTAGTTGTGATATTTTATATTACTTTTTATGCATTTGTGATTGATCTGATGCATTTGTGATTCATTATATGTTATTTATTTTATTTGTTTTAATTTATTTTGTGTTTTTTTTTACTTTTAGATGGTCATATATTAATTTATGTAGTAGAGAGCGCCCCCTAACTTGGTTAATTTTATAAAAAGTTAAAATGTATTAACACTTTGTGTTGGAATTAATTTTAAACCTTTTGAAAATACTATCTTTTCTTGGTCAGTTATAATCTGTGAAGAAATGTTGTGTACTCCTATTCCCTCTGGCACCTCCTTCTGTGTCTTTCTTCTTCCTCCTCTTCTCTGATGGGTTCTGTCTGAGTGGAGTGGGGAATATGTGTTCGGATATACCCATCCTTGATTGGTAGGAGTGTGATGTAGCCCTGTTTTGCACCTCTCTCTGTGTGCATCTTGTTGAAAAGGGCGAGATGAGCCTTGCTCATGGGTATAATGTTGATTTTGTTGATCACTGGCTCTCTCTTTTTCTCCATTTTTGAACACATTTTTAAATTCTGTTCTGTTACTGGAGTGAGTGTTGTAATTGTAATTCTGATGTGGTTTATTATGGTTGCCTCCTTTTTCATGGTTATTCATATAACCATGATTTTCCCTATTATTGTGATAATTGCCATTTTGGTAACTCATTTTATATTCATAATTCTCCCTATTTGTATGGGAATTATTTCCGTCATAGTTCTTTTTGTGGTTTGAATAGTCTCTATGTGCATGTTCTCTATTGTGGTTGGTGTTATAGTTATAATTTGAATTAGTATTATAATTTTGACTAAAATGTGTATTATTCCTTCCCCATGGTTGCATATTCCTTTATCTAGAATAATCTGGTCTGGAATTATCTCGCCTGAATGTTTGTGATGTATGTGTATATGGTTTTAAAGATTTAGTCTGTACATACTGGGTCCCAATTTTTAAATCTTCACTGTCTCTGAGGTAATTATTATATTTGGAGTCCCCAATTTGTTCATCCAATTCTTTAGCTTGGGTCTTAATTGATTCAAATTTGTCATTACATGCTTTGTTGGCTAAAAATGTTCTGTTTCTAAGAAAAAAATCTACTTTTCAATGTCTTTAAGGGCTATGTCTTGATGTTCATATAGTAAACTTACTAGGTCTAAAGAACATTTATGGAGAGCTGCATTCCATTTATTCATAAAAACTGAATTATCTGTACCAAAGGCTGGAACCTTAAAGGGACACTGAACCCATAATTTTTCTTTCGTGATTCAGATAGAGCATGCAATTTTAAGCAACTTGCTAATTTACTCCTATTATCAATGTTTCTTCTTTCTCTTGCTATCTTTATATGAAAAAGAAGGCATCTAAGCTTTTTTCTTGGTTCAGAACTCTGGACAGCAGTTTTTGATTGGTGGATGAATTTATCCACCAATCAGCAAGGACAACCTAGGTTGTTCGCCAAAAATGGGCCGGCATCTAAACTTACATTCTTGCATTTCAAATAAAGATACCAAGAGAATAAAGAACATTTGATAATAGGAATAAATTGGAAAGTTGCTTAAAATGTCATGCTCTATCTGAATCACAAAAGAAAAAAATTGGGTACAGTGTCCCTTTAAATACCCTTAGTCCTCTGGGGACTATTTCTTCATTTAAATTTATGCTTAAAAAGGTTATTTCCCACCTTTTTTTGTTTTTTGTTTTTTTAACATATAATTTCCGTAGTTTATTAGTTATAGATTCGCAATTGGGACTGTCTCTATCTGATTGTTTAAAAGTCTTTAGAAAAAGGAAAAGGTCCGGTTCCGTAAAAGCATCAAAATTTATTGGACACTTAAAAATCCAAGTGGATGAAACATCAGCAGCAAACATCAGCATACATCAGAGGAGCGTACACCAAATGGCTTACGCGTTTCGGCCGTTGGCCGTAATCATAGCCTAACTGGTTACATTCTAACATACTATTTAAACTAACATCTCAATTTTTTTTTTTTCAATAATACTTTTTATTGAGGTAAAGTCATAGATAAAACAGTACATTTACATAAGGGAATCATGGCAACATGTCCATATGACATACATCAAGAAAGCAAACATAAATGAACAATATAACAGACATGTCATTAGGATTTTGTAAAGTTCTTGAGAGCTATCCAAAGAGGACGTTCTTTAGCCATGAGTGATACCTCTTTTTACATAACTTCATACTCACAGACAGCGAATAGTACATGCATCTGAGTTATCTACTGTAAGCCTATAATCTCACAAAGGTGGTTAGTACCTGAAGGCTTATCCCTGTCAATGCTCAATTCAGAGATCATAGTTTTAGCTAAAAATAACATAGACCAGAAAACAGTAACTAAAGGTTCACACATGCCTTGCCTGGGGCATGGCCCCTCCTCTAGACTTATCTAATATAAGATAAAGTGTATATGGATTACTTAGTTATCTAGACCCAGGCAGGCTATACCTTGTTCAACAGTAAAAGGTTAAGAATGTAACCGGGCGGCAGGGCGTCCAGGTGTGTAGAGAGGAGTAAGAGAGTGGGGAAGGGGGAGAGAGGAGAAAGGGGAAGCGAAGGGAAAAAGAAAAAAAAAAAAAAAAGGGGGGGAGGGGGACCCCAGTCTCAGCAGCAGGTGGCTATCTCCTACAATGTTCCCTTGATCTCCACTCCCGAGGGCCATTGCATTTTAAATGTCTTTCTATTTGTTGTCTCCTACTTCCCAGAGTGCCCAAACTTGCCCGTGTAAGCCAGCTCTGCCCATGGATCTCAAAGAGAATTCCTCCATAGACCGGATATATTCGATGATATCTCGTATCATGTAAAGTGTGACCTGTGTTTTTCCCAACCAGCATCTTGCGATTGCTAGCTTCGTGGCTAAGAGTATAGTGATACAGAGCATTTTCTCAGGTTGGGCCAGTTTCTCTAGTCCTAAATGGAACAGGGCAGTATCAGGTGTCAGTCTGTGTAGTAACCCCAATTGATCTAACATTACCTCTATTTGGTCCCAGATTTCCCTGATTCTCACACAGCTCCACCAGATATGATAGTGGGAACCCCTTTGGCCACACCCCCTCCAGCATCTGTCTGTAGTCTGTGGGAACATCTTATTGAGGCTGACTGGTACTCTATGCCAGCATAGGACTAGTTTTATGTAAAGCTCGTATAATGAGACACAGTGGATTGCTGCTCTAGTATATTGAACTGCCTGCTGCCACTCGAGCTCCTCGTGCTCCCTCCCCATATCCCTCTCCCATTCCACGATGCGGAAAGTTTTGGTAAATCTTTCGGAATCTAATAGGAGTTGATAGTGTATTGTCAACGCCTTGCGTAGGGGCTTGCCCACTAGCCACCTTTTTTCCCATTGTGTCAATTCTCTAGGTTTCTCCTTTTGGAACTTCCAGGATATCAACAATGATATAAGCCTGAAATACTCGAAGTGGAACTTTTTGGGAATATCCATGTCCAACAAGTCCGAAGCTTGAATCGCCAACCCTCGGGGTGTATGGAGATCCCTGACATGCCTGATACCCCAGCCAGACCACAGCTGCGCATGGGATTCCGGCAGGCAGGATAGCAGAGACCTGATTGAATGTATTGGGGATGGGTGTGGAGCCACTCCGGTCAAGCCACGAAGTTCTCTCCATATTTTAATGCCTGCTTTAATGACAGGATTCTCAACCCCCAAGAGTGTATCTGCATGTTGAGGGACCCATATAAGGTCTTCTAGCATCAGACCTGAGGGGAGCACAGCCTGCTCAAGCTGTCCCCATCTGGTGTCTTCAGCTGGAGCCCCCCACGCAGTCACGTGGGAGAGCATAGCCGCCTTATAGTACTTGCCTATGCTGGGTGCTGCCAACCCTCCATGTAGAACAGGCCGTTGTAATTGTTGCATGGCTATCCTCAAGGGTTTACCCTGCCAGATAAACCTGTTTATGATCGTCTGGAAATGACTAAGAATATATTGCGGGACAGCCAACGGTATACACCTAAAGAGGTATGTGACCTTGGGAAGAAGGGACATCTTTACCGACTGTATTCTCCCAATCCATGATATCTCATATTTAACCCATTTCGCAGTAAGAGAATCGAATTCTTTTAGTAGAGGGTCGTAATTTGCCCGAATTACTATCTTCGGGTCCGGGGAGAGGATAACCCCTAAATGTTTCAATTCAGTTGTGGACCAAGCAAATGGGTAAGTCTCCTTGAGCCCCTTAAGTTGCTCCGTAGGCAGGTTTATCACCAACGCCTCTGTCTTAGTGAAGTTGAGCTTATAGTATGATATCGTACCAAATGTCTGTAAACATTCAAATACTACCGGCAATGAGGTCTCAGGTTCCGTGATGAACAGGGTGAGGTCATCTGCAAAAAGTGCGAGTTTCTGCATAGTATCATGAATCAACATTCCCTGTATTCCAGCAGTTTTTCTAATCAGGGCTGCCAGAGGCTCAATAGACAACACAAAGAGCAGTGGGGACAATGGGCACCCCTGCCTGGTCCCATTTCTGATCTCAAAGGGATCGGAGCAAAACCCCTTTCCTCGGATTCTGGCTGAAGGGCCCGAGTACAGTGCCATGACCGCACTAATTAGACGGACCGGGAGCCCAAAGACCCTCAACACTTCCTCCATATACTCCCACCGCACCCTGTCGAAGGCCTTTTCTGCATCCAACGACAGGGCAACAAGTGGGAGCCCCAGAGACTTGGATTCAGCAAAAATGTCCAGAAGGCGGCGCGTATTGTCCGAACCCTGACAACCCCGGACAAACCCCACCTGATCCAGATGGATCAGGGAGGGGAGTATTTTGGCTAGCCTATTGGCCAGGATTTTCGAGTAAAGTTTTATATCCACATTTATCAAAGATATAGGTCTATAACTTTCACATCTGCTCGGGTCTTTATTCGGTTTTGGGATTGTCACAATTTCCGCTTCCAAGTATTCTCTGGGAAAACACCCAGTCTGGAAGGCTGCATTAAAGACAGACACCAGGATGGGACTAACCTCCCCCGAGAGTTTCTTATAGAAGATAGATGAAAATCCATCTGGACCCGGGGCTTTGTGCAGTTTCAGCCCCTTTATAGCCTGGGTCACCTCAGAAACAGTAATAAGAGCTGACAACGATTCCTCAGCTTCCTTCGGGACCTTAGGCAGGTTGAGGGTATGTAGAAAGTTCACTATATCCTCCCTAGGGAGGCTTGGCCTTCCCTCCAAAGAGGATATCTGGTAGAGCCTGCTATAATACTCCACAAATGCTTCGCCTATGGCTCTTGGAGAATAACACCTCCCCTTCTCCGTCTGGATATAGGAGATTCTGTTCGCCATTGTTTTTTGGCGAAGTTTATTCGCGAGCATGCGGTTGGCCTTATTTCCACTATGGTAGAATTTCATTTTCAAATATCTGAGCGTTTTTTGCGTTTGCTCTAGCTCCAATTTTTGGATTTGTGCCTTGATTTCTTGCCACTTAGTGACATCCAGGGGGGAGGCCCTGTTCTCAGCTCTCTTCCTAAGTGCTCCCAGCTTGCAGTATAACTGTGCCAGGGACTCATTTCTCTGTTTTCTCTGCTGTGATTCCTTTTTTATAAGGAGCCCCCTCATGTAGTCTTTTAGTGCCAACCAAACTATGGGGACTGAAGTCTCCCCCGTGTTATTGATCCGAAGAAATTCTGAGGTTTCTCTGGTCCATTCGGGCATGGAGGTATCTTGGAATAAATAGTCAGGCATGTGCCATCTCCTGGGCCCCTCTCGGGCGCCTCCTGCCTCTAAGGCAACCACCACCGCATCGTGGTCAGACCATGTGCATGGCATTATAACAGATCTTTGTACCCTCCTCAGTGCCCAAGGGTCACAGAAGAAGTAGTCTAATCTGGAGAAGGATGAGTGGGGAGCCGAGTAGAAGGTATGATCACAAGAGTCAGGGTGGAGAGCCCTCCAGACATCATGGAGATCGTATTGGGCAGACAGTTCCCTAAATTTTTGAGAGGTATAGTCTCTATTCCTATCTCCTGACAGTTTAGTGTTCCCCCTCCTATCTTTCTCTGGATCCCAGATCATGTTGAAATCTCCAGCTAGTAGGGTGTGGCCTTGTTTTACTTTATCTAATTTCCGGAGGAGATTCTTAAGGAAGCTAGCTTGATTGGTGTTAGGCACATATATAGCCACCAATGTATACAGAATACAATCAAGCCGGCATACACAAATTACGTACCTCCCTGCAGCATCACATTCAGTGTATATAGGTTCGTACGCTACTTGATCCCCTATCAGTATCGTCACACCCCTTGCCTTCTTGTGAAATGTGGATGTAATACAAATTGGGTAGTGTATTGATTTGAATCTGGCGGCTATATCATCCGTCCAGTGGGTCTCCTGGAGGAGAGCTATATCAATATGGTGATTTTTCAGAAATTTAGTGAGCAAGCTCCGTTTAGTCGGAGAGTTCAGGCCTCTGGTGTTTAAAGTGCATAGTTTCATGTCTCGCAGCTGTGAGGGGGGCCCTAAGGTAAAAGAAGAGAGGGAGGAAAAAAAAAAAAAAAAAAGGGGGAGGGAGGGGGGTAGGGGAGAGAGGGAGGGATGAGAGTTATAGAATAAGAGTTTTCGTAATGATGATCCAACCTCCTCAGACGCCCCGCCTCCCCGGATTGGCAGAGAGTCCTCTACTCCGCCAGGTGTATGCGGGGGGCCAAGTGTCCCCTATCCGCATATTAATCCTATGTTTCACGAGTTGGAGAGCAGTAATGTGAAATACTGTGATATATAGAGGAGTGGGGCGCTGGGGTGGGGAGGGCAGGGGCAAGAATAGATGGGATGAGGTAGTGTTAGTAGGGCAGGGGGGGGGGAAATGGGGCGGGATGGGGCGTGGATCGGAAAACAGGAGTGGGCAGATAAAATGAGTGTGAAGTACGACGGGATGAAGGAAGTAAAGATAGGGATAGTCGAGATGGGGTGGGAGAGGCAAAGAAAATAGTATGGGACACGATGGGAGGGGAGCAGGAGAAGGGAGTTATGAGATGGGGGGTAAGGTGGGAATGAAGTGGTGGAAGGACAGAAGACAAAAGTTGGAAGATGGAGGGGGCTAGGTAGAGAGGCGAAGGGGAAAGAAGATTGTGATGAGCCGGTAGGTGTGCAGTGCGCAATGTAAAACAGAGAATGATGGGTGGAAAGTGAGGGGTGAGGGTAGGGGGATGTAGGGTGAAAGGTGGGGGGCGAGATATGGGAGAAAAAAGGTAATAGATGCGGAATGTAAGGTGGAGGGTGAGAGATGGAGGATGAGGGATGGAATATGGAAAGTGGTAGTTGAGGGGTGAAGGATGGAAGATGAAAGATGAAAAATGAGAAATGAAAAGTGAAAAGAAGGGGGGGGGCGGAGCCAACAACAGACCCACAGCCCCCCCCCCAAACCTATATCTATAGAAACATATGAAATGAAGACAACATCAACAAATTTATAAACATGCATAAAGACAGCAGTGACTTAACATAGGCCTGATAGGCCTTCAACTTCAGTAAAATTTAAATCCACTTTGACATTAAACAGCAATTACTAAGAAACAGATAAACATTCGCTGAGGTTAGTGGCATTTAAAAACTTATACTTTTACTAGTTTTCTCGACATAGTTGAGACCCACTAGTGCACTTCTAGGTGGACACAACCTAGCCAGACCCATGCAGACCCTAACGGGCACAAAATTAGTCTCAGGACTATGGGCTACCAGGATTCCATTCTTGGGCATGTACTCTCAGCTCCGGGCTCCTTCTGCGTGGACGTGCTGGTAGGTTTCGTTCTATGGGGGGTCTCCCCGGGGAGGCTGACGGTGACCCAGCCTGCCTTGGCAATTGCCATGTCCTGAGGAGCTCCTGCCCCTGTTGGGGAGTCAATATGATATGCTGAGTTCCATCTTTGGTAGCTATTAATTTGGTTGGAAAGCCCCATCTGTATCGAACTTGGTTACTTCTCAAGACTCTGGTGACCTCTGCAAAACTTCTCCTTTGAGCCAATGTGTAGGAGGAGAGATCTGGAAACAGCGTGACCTCTCTGAATTGGCCATTAAGCTGGGGTGAGCGCAGCATTGCTCTCATCAATTTATCTTTGTATGAGTAGTAATGTAAACAGGCTATAGTGTCTCTGGGTTTGCCCGGAGGAAGATTTCTGTGTCTCGCCGTACGATGAATTCAATCTATTCTGTTCATGTCTCCAGCAGCTGGACCAAGGATGGACTGGAAAAGGCGATGTGCATAATCTTCTAAGTCTTGCGGGAGAACCGACTCTGGGATTCCTCTGAGTCTCACATTATTTCGCCTAGATCTATACTCTAGATCCGCCACCTTCGCCTCCAACGAAGATACTTGGTCCATCAGGCTTTGCGTTTGGCCCACCCAATTAGTATGGTCCACCATAAGATCTTCCTGTTTCCTTTCAATAGTATCAGTTCTTTCACTGATAGAGGAGATATCTCGTCTCAGATCCTCAAATGTCCTTTCCAACTTGTCAAACCGTCTGCTGAGGGTCTGATTTTGGGTCTCGAACATGCGCTGGATAGATTCAAGTGGTAAAGGCAGAGCGTCTCCCTTAAATCTACCTGGGGTATTTGAAGTAGAGAGCCTACTCTCGGGATGGTCCTCTGGCATATCTGAGGTATTAGATAACTCATCTTCTGATCTGACTGATTCTCTTTGTCCCCTCGGGTGGAAGTGATCCATCACAGTCTTCTTAGGGCCAAGGTTGCCTTTCAGCTTCTTCTTCGCTTGCTGCGACATAGTGGCTAGGTCTTTCCTTACCAAACGGGTCACTGCTATAACTGGTATATAGATGTTGTCAATCTGTATTATGTGAGGAGGGGGGGGGGCTTCCAGGGCCCTTTTTAAACCGACATAGTGATGTCTGACTAACTTTGGGTGCACAAATCAATGTATAGCAGGCATGTAGCCTCCCTCAAGGGGAGGGATCCCCGGGTCTGCAGGAGGTCTGGAGGTATTAGCTTTGTCTAACACAATACTGGGGGTTGAGCCCCTCTAGGGGGTATGCTGCTGTATCTTTATGTTAATATGCGACCCTCTCCTAGGGAAGTTGTCACCATAGGACGAGATGGGGAAAGGGAAAGGGAGTATGACCCGCCAGTAGTCACCTGGCGGGAAAGGGAGGAGAGGGCACACCTAGAACCTGGAAATAAGGTTAATGTTAGAAATGCAAACTTAACAAAAATCAGTTCAACACCCTTTATAACCAGAGGACACAAATCTAGATCCCCCAAGATAAAATGCAGTAAGTTAGGCAAGACAAAGTTGTAATGATAAATTTTCTTAGGGACAACCTAAAAGCTGTACTCAGATCTAGAGCAAGTGAATCAATTACAAAACCATTATACCTGTAGGGATAGTCAAAAAGTATTAGGCAGACACTTATCAAACATAAATTGAAATGACACTCCACTTTGGGCTCTGAGCTCAAAGACCTTTGCGCTGACGCAGCAGCCTTTAGTATAAAAAAAACTGTCAGCAATCACCAAGCTATATTAATATGATGAGGCCAAGGAACCCCCTAGAGTAATCCTGGTGGGACCAGCTGCACAGGAGTACAGACTTTTAAAGGACCTGTGCAAAGGTGTTATGTACCATCCAGGTTGTTGTAATTGCAAGCTGCAGTGTCAAGATGAGCTGGGGGAGTATGTGTCTTTGGTTTATATGGTGCACAAATACTTGACAGATGCCTGTGCTGGAAAGCCTATTGAAAGTCCAAGCTTAAAAGGTTTATTGATGTGCAGTTCTTTTCTCTATTAGGTGGTATTGACAGTGTGCTACAGTAGTAGTGCAGATTGGATCATTGAAGAGTTCGTTTGATAAAGTATGCTTCCACGTGGGAGTGTAGCTGCACTAAACTGTATGCCCAGATATCAGACTAGTTGGAAGAAGTAGTTGTATGACAGTTTTTAAATATCCACAGTGCCCCTCAAGCTGTTCTTCTGTTTTAAGCTAAGCAGAAAGTTTATATGGGGATTTTGCTGTCAATGCATAGAGCGTGCTATGTACGGGTCTGCAGCACTGAGCCTGTGAGTGAAAATGAAAATGGCGTTTTCGCACCAGAATCAGAGGGCTGTGAACCGGGAAATTAGTTGAGTATGTTCCCTGTGTAATAACAATGTCCCGCACTGTCACATATGCCCCTGCTCTGTGTAATGAAGTTCGGGCAGTGACCGGTATCCACCCAGTATCTACTTACAGCTTGTGTAGTGACTGCGGTCCGGATGAGGCTTCTGTGTTAACGTCGCAATGGCAACTCAGCCTTCTACAGCAGTGAATACAGCTGGGCTCTGGAGCGGATCCCCGACCCTCCGGAGCCAGATGCGGTGTAGTACTGGGGTAGGCGCCTCGCTTAGCCAAGCATACCAGGTGTTGAGGTCGGGTGTAGAAGTCCAAGGCGCCAGCGGGACCTAGGCCAGATAGGACCGGGCTATATGGAAGCAGGGTTTAAAATGGTCCTGTGTGCTCCTCAGATGAAGTCGATAGCGGCTTGATGATGCAAGTAGGCTTACTGTACCCTCAGCTCTAACATCTCAATTTTAATAGGCTAAAACTAAAACACGCCTCTATCAATACACCTGAAAATAATAGCTTCAATTAACCTCACTCAGCCTGAGACTGCTTAGCATACAATAACAGAATTAACAATTACAATGTATACAAGGTACAGTATTTTAAATATTATGAGTATTTCAAATGTACAATGAAGCCAATGCTGAAAAGGAACAAATCCTAATAAGTCCAAAACAAGGACTACTTTAGTGCAATTGGTGAAATCTGTATCCTTAAAAATCACAAAAATGCGAAAGAATGCAATGTTCAAATGAAAGGGCTATAAACCTGAGGATATAAGTATAAATATAACTGATCTAAAGTCACATTCCCAAAAAGTAAGTACACAATACCTGTAAATGAATGATTAAATATTAAGGATGCACAACTGATTAATGGGGATATACAAGGCTGGAACTAGAACATAAAGGTAAATATTATATATATTGAAGAGTATTATATGTATTTACATACATGGGAGGCAGGGGGATGACCATAATACTGTAAAAAGACCATGAAGGTCATGTGAGTGTTGTCAAAATCCCAGTCTACCAAAGCATATATATAACGTATATAGTTCTACAAAAATTGGTTCCCAAAAGATTATTCCCAAAAATTAATAATGTCATAACGTGAGTTAAGTCCTAGAGGTATCCTGGTTTTTAATTTCAAAATCCAGAATACCTTCCTTTTGGCCAACAGTTTATCCAAATCACCCCTCTCTTTTTGGTCTCTGAACTTTCTCTATAATACACCATTTAAAGGTTTCCAGTTTGCTAATGTGTTTTAAAGCAAAGTGTTGAACCAATGGGGTGGATGATTTGCCATTAGTAATAGTGGACACACAAATACGTGACTTCATGTCCCTAGAAGTGAGACCCATGTACTAAACTTTACATAGATCACATATGATAGAGTAAACAACGTATGTGGCCATACAATTCAAACAAGTCTCTATGGAAAAAGACTCTCCAGTGACACTGGAGTGAAATACATTGGTGCAAATGACATAATCACATGGTTTACATTTCCTGCCGCATTTATACACTCCAGTACAGGTAAGCCAAGAGTTCATAGGTTTCTTTGGTTTAGGTTCCCTCAACTCTGTAGGTGACAGTAAGGAGCCAAGGGTTCGATATTTCTTATAGGAACACAGTCCTTTTTTGACCATATTGGTAAGGTTATCCTCTGCTGCCAAGAGTGGAAAGTGTTTGCGCAATATTTTGCAAATCTCAGGGTATTGGGCACTATACCCAGTGACAAACATTATACTCTCAAACCTCAATTTTCTACCACTGTCACCAGAGTCATTTAAAAACTATTCTCTAGATATATCTTCAACAGCCTTTCTCGCTCTCTTAATAACATGAGCCTTGTATTTCCTCTCCAGAAGTCTAGACTCCAACAAGTCAGCCTCCATTTCATAGTCCTCCCATATGGTACAGTTCCGCCGTAGGCGAATGAATTGACCCTTGGCAACAGCAAAGGGAGTGTGTCTTAGATGGCAGCTGTTCCCATGTAAGAGGGAATTGCCAGATATGGGCTTACGATACACTTTAGTTGTCACCCCACCAAATTCAGATCCTATCAGAGTTAGGTCCAAAAAATTGATATGAGAGGGATTAGTTTCAAAAGTAAACTTCAGACCCACATCATTTTCATTAAGCCAATCAACAAAATGCCCAATGTCCTGGGCAGAGCCCTGCCATACAAATAGGAGATTATCTATGAATCTCCTGTATAATTTAATGTTGGTCTTATATGGATTTCTATCTCCAAAGACGTGGGTAAACTCCCACCAACCTAAGAAAAGGTTGGCGTATGAGGGGGCGAATTTTGCCCCCATCGCTGTCCCACACCTCTGGAGATAGAAATTGCCATTGAATAGAAAGAAATTGTGGGTCAATAAGATGGCCACTCTGATAACAAAGCTCTGAAACTCCTGGGTGTACTCAGTGAAGTTGTTCAAAAAGAAACATAATTTAAATGAATAATTGTAACATGACAGCACTATAATCTCAAAATGGAATCACACTAAATATTTAGTAAAATACACTTAAAGGGACATGAAACCCAAATTTTTTCTTTCATGATTCAGATAGAGAATACAGGGAGTGCAGAATTATTAGGCAAGTTGTATTTTTGAGGATTAATTTTATTATTGAACAACAACCATGTTCTCAATGAACCCAAAAAACTCATTAATATCAAAGCTGAATATTTTTGGAAGTAGTTTTTAGTTTGTTTTTAGTTATAGCTATTTTAGGGGGATATCTGTGTGTGCAGGTGACTATTACTGTGCATAATTATTAGGCAACTTAACAAAAAACAAACATATACCCATTTCAATTATTTATTTTTACCAGTGAAACCAATATAACATCTCAACATTCACAAATATACATTTCTGACATTCAAAAACAAAACAAAAACAAATCAGTGACCAATATAGCCACCTTTCTTTGCAAGGACACTCAAAAGCCTGCCATCCATGGATTCTGTCAGTGTTTTGATCTGTTCACCATCAACATTGCGTGCAGCAGCAACCACAGCCTCCCAGACACTGTTCAGAGAGGTGTACTGTTTTCCCTCCTTGTAAATCTCACATTTGATGATGGACCACAGGTTCTCAATGGGGTTCAGATCAGGTGAACAAGGAGGCCATGTCATTAGATTTTCTTTTATACCCTTTCTTGCCAGCCACGCTGTGGAGTACTTGGACGCGTGTGATGGAGCATTGTCCTGCATGAAAATCATGTTTTTCTTGAAGGATGCAGACTTCTTCCTGTACCACTGCTTGAAGAAGGTGTCTTCCAGAAACTGGCAGTAGGACTGGGAGTTGAGCTTGACTCGATCCTCAACCCGAAAAGGCCCCACAAGCTCATCTTTGATGATGCCAGCCCAAACCAGTACTCCACCTCCACCTTGCTGGCGTCTGAGTCGGACTGGAGCTCTCTGCCCTTTACCAATCCAGCCACGGGCCCATCCATCTGGCCCATCAAGACTCACTCTCATTTCATCAGTCCATAAAACCTTAGAAAAATCAGTCTTGAGATATTTCTTGGCCCAGTCTTGACGTTTCAGCTTGTGTGTCTTGTTCAGTGGTGGTCGTCTTTCAGCCTTTCTTACCTTGGCCATGTCTCTGAGTATTGCACACCTTGTGCTTTTGGGCACTCCAGTGATGTTGCAGCTCTGAAATATGGCCAAACTTGTGGCAAGTGGCATCTTGGCAGCTGCACGCTTGACTTTTCTCAGTTCATGGGCAGTTATTTTGCGCCTTGGTTTTTCCACACGCTTCTTGCGACCCTGTTGACTATTTTGAATGAAATGCTTGATTGTTCGATGATCACGCTTCAGAAGCTTTGCAATTTTAAGAGTGCTGCATCCCTCTGCAAGATATCTTACTATTTTTGACTTTTCTGAGCCTGTCAAGTCCTTCTTTTGACCCATTTTGCCAAAGTAAAGGAAGTTGCCTAATAATTATGCACACCTGATATAGGGTATTGATGTCATTAGACCACACCCCTTCTCATTACAGAGATGCACATCACCTAATATGCTTAATTGGTAGTAGGCTTTCGAGCCTATACAGCTTGGAGTAAGACAACATGCATAAAGAGGATGATGTGGTCAAAATACTCATTTGCCTAATAATTCTGCACACAGTGTACAATTTTAAACAACTTTCTAATTTACTTCTGTTATCTAATTTGTTTAATTATCTTGGTATCATTTGTTGAAGGAGCAGCAATGCACTACTGGTTTCTAACTGAACACATGGGTGAGCCAATCACAATCGGTATTGGTATATATATATATATATATATATATACAGGCACCAATCAACAGCTAGAACATAGGTTCTCTTGCCTAGATAAACCTTTCAGCAAAGGATAACAAGAGAAGGAAGCAAATTAAATAGAACTAAATTGGAAAGTTGTTTAAAATTGTAATTTTTGGGTTTTCTGTCCCTTTATTGAAACTTTAGCACTTAGAATGTATATACAAAAAAGGGGTACTTTTTTAATACAACACTTAGCATACAATTACTTCACTATTGTATAATATTATTAATAACGAGTAGAATTATATTAACGTAGACACTAACACATATCTATTAGGGAACTTTAATATTTCCAATTTTAAAGCACCACAATAAACACATTCACTTTGTTAATATAAGTCCACTATACAGGGAGTGCAGAATTATTAGGCAAGTTGTATTTTTGAGGATTCATTTTATTATTGAACAACAGCCATGTTCTCAATGAACCCAAAAAACTCATTAATATCAAAGCTGAATAGTTTTGGAAGTAGTTTTTAGTTTTTTTTTTAGTTATAGCTATTTTAGGGGGATATCTGTGTGTGCAGGTGACTATTACTGTGCATAATTATTAGGCAACTTAACAAAAAACAAATATATACCCATTTCAATTATTTATTTTTACCAGTGAAACCAATATAACATCTCAACATTCACAAATATACATTTCTGACATTCAAAAACAAAACAAAAACAAATCAGTGACCAATATAGCCACCTTTCTTTGCAAGGACACTCAAAAGCCTGCCATCCATGGATTCTGTCAGTGTTTTGATCTGTTCACCATCAACATTGCGTGCAGCAGCAACCACAGCCTCCCAGACACTGTTCAGAGAGGTGTACTGTTTTCCCTCCTTGTAAATCTCACATTTGATGATGGACCACAGGTTCTCAATGGGGTTCAGATCAGGTGAACAAGGAGGCCATGTCATTAGATTTTCTTATTTTATACCCTTTCTTGCCAGCCACGCTGCGGAGTACTTGGACGCGTGTGATGGAGCATTGTCCTGCATGAAAATCATGTTTTTCTTGAAACATGCAGACTTCTTCCTGTACCACTGCTTAAAGAAGGTGTCTTCCAGAAACTGGCAGTGGACTGGGAGTTGAGCTTGACTCCATCCTCAACCCGAAAAGGCCCCACAAGCTCATCTTTGATGATACCAGCCCAAACCAGTACTCCACCTCCACCTTGCTGGCGTCTGAGTCGGACTGGAGCTCTCTGCCCTTTACCAATCCAGCCACGGGCCCATCCATCTGGCCCATCAAGACTCACTCTCATTTCATCAGTCCATAAAACCTTAGAAAAATCAGTCTTGAGATATTTCTTGGCCCAGTCTTGACGTTTCAGCTTGTGTGTCTTGTTCAGTGGTGGTCGTCTTTCAGCCTTTCTTACCTTGGCCATGTCTCTGAGTATTGCACACCTTGTGCTTTTGGGCACTCCAGTGATGTTGCAGCTCTGAAATATGGCCAAACTGGTGGCAAGTGGCATCTTGGCAGCTGCACGCTTGACTTTTCTCAGTTCATGGGCAGTTATTTTGCGCCTTGGTTTTTACACATGCTTCTTGCGACCCTGTTGACTATTTTGAATGAAACGCTTGATTGTTCGATGATCACGCTTCAGAAGCTTTGCAATTTTAAGAGTGCTGCATCTCTCTGCAAGATATCTCACTATTTTTGACTTTTCTGAGCCTGTCAAGTCCTTCTTTTCACCCATTTTGCCAAAGGAAAGGAAGTTGCCTAATAATTATGCACACCTGATATAGGGTGTTGATGTCATTAGACCACACCCCTTCTCATTACAGAGATGCACATCACCTAATATGCTTAATTGGTAGTAGGCTTTCGAGCCTATACAGCTTGGAGTAAGACAACATGCATAAAGAGGATGATGTGGTCAAAATACTAATTTGCCTAATAATTCTGCACTCCCTGCAGTACACCGGGGAACAGTATAAATGCACTAAAGCAAAAACATTGGTTTACAATAATGCTATAGGTAAATATGGTACACCTCAAAGTTTGTTCTAGACTAGTTATAATTACTAGGACCAAAGATATAATTACTAGCATAAAAGACAGTAATGTTTTCGTATTAAAATGTATTACCAGTGATTTGTACAAATATTGTATATTCTAGATTACATAAAAGATCTATTTTTCACTGGCCAAGAAATAATATGGGACAAACTAACATTGGACATACAGAACTATGTAAATAATGAAGGAACACACCACCCAAGTCACCATTGGTTCAGACACAACACGTGATCTTGAGACAACAACGGACCTGATTTGGAACTACATCTTAAGACAACTTGAAAGGGAACTTTCTACTCGTTCACTTTGATTGGTTTGGAGGTTAAAGAAACGTAAGCAAGTTTATACTCATCCAATTATAAAAATAGTTAACAACTTTAAAATAGCGCTTTTTCGCCCACATTAGAATTGCATTTTAAGTGTTACAATTTGTAAAACCACACAATTGGATGGGTATAAACTAATAGATGTTTGGCAATCTAACGGCCAGATTACGAGTTTTGCGTTAGGAGCTGTGCAGTGCTAACAAGCAGCTTTTGCTCACCGTTCACTTACATGCAGCGCTGGTATTACAGGTTTTTACAAACCCGGCATTAAAAGGCAAGAAGTGAGCGTTCAGCAACATTGTGCTCCATACCGCACTCCAATACCAGAGCTGCTTAAGTCAGCGGTGAGCTGGTCGTACATGCTCGTGCATGATTTCCCCATAGACATCAATGGGGAGAGCCGGCTGAGAAAAAGTCTAACACCTGCCAAAAAGCAGCGTAAATCTCAGTAATGCAGCCCTATTGATTCCTATGAGGAAACTAAAGTTATGTTTACACCTAACACCCTAACATGAACCCCAAGTCTAAACACCCCTAATCTTACACTTATTAACCCCTAATCTGCCGCCCCTGACATCGCCGACACCTACATTATACTTATTAACCCCTAATCTGCTGCCCCCAACATTGCTGACACCTACATTATATTTATTAACCCCTAATCTGCCGCCCCCAATGTCACCGCAACCTACCTACACTTATTAACCCCTAATCTGCCGCCCCCAACATCGCTGCCACTATATTAAATTTATTAACCCCTAAAGCTAAGTCTTACCCTAACCCTAACACCCCCTAATTGAAATATAATTTAAGTAAATATAAATAAAATTACTATCATTAACTACATTATTCCTATTTAAAACTAAATACTTACCTATAAAATAAGCCCTAAGCTAGCTACAATATAACTAATAGTTACATTGTAGCTAGCTTAGGGTTTATTTTTATTTTACAGGCAAGTTTGTATTTATTTTAACCAGGTAGAATAGTTACTAAATAGTTATTAACTATTTAATAACTACCTAGCTAAAATAAATACAAATTTACCTGTAAAATAAAACCTAACCTAAGTTACACTAACACCTAACACTACACTACAATTAAATACATTACATACATTAAATACAATTAAATAAATTAAATTAGCTAAATCACAAAAAAAAACCACTAAATTACAGAAAATAAAAAACAAATTACGGATCTTTAAACTAATTACACCTAATCTAAGAGCCCTATCAAAATTAAAAAGCCCCCCCAAAATAAAAAAAAACCCTAGCCTAAACTAAACTATCAATAGCCCTTAAAAGGGCCTTTTGCGGGGCATTGCCCCAAAGAAATCAGCTCTTTTTCCTGTAAAAAAAAATACAAATACCCCCCAACAGTAAAACCCACCACCCACACAACCAACCCTCCAAATAAAATACTAACTAAAAAAACCTGAGCTCCCCATTGCCCTGAAAAGGGCATTTGGATGGGCATTGCCCTTAAAAGGGCATTTAGCTCTATTGCAGGCCCAAAGCTCTAACCCAATACACCCTTAAAAAATCCTAACACTAACCCCCGAAGATTCACTTACCGGAAGAAGTCTTCAACCAAGCGGCAAGATGTCCTCAACGAAGCCGGCAGAAGTGGTCCTCCAGACGGGCAGAAGTGGTCATCCAGACTGCATCTTCTATCTTCATCCTTCCGGCGTGGAGCGAGTCCATCTTCAAGACATCCGACGCGGAGCATCCTCTTCAAACGACGGCTTCTTCGTAATGCATATCTCATTAAGTGGCGTCATCCAAGATGGCGTCCCTTAGATTCCAATTGGCTGATAGAATTCTATCAGCCAATCGGAATTACGGTAGAAAAAATCCTATTGGCTGATGCAATCAGCCAATAGGATTGAGCTGGCATTCTATTGGCTGTTCCAATCAGCCAATAGATTGGATCAGCCAATAGGATTGAAGTTCAATCCTATTGGCTGATTGCATCAGCCAATAGCATTTTTTCTACCTTAATTCCGATTGGCTGATAGAATTCTATCAGCTAATAGGAATCTAAGGGACGCCATCTTGGATGATGCCACTTAAAGAGATATTCATTACGAAGAAGCCGTCGTTTAAAGAGGATGCTCCGCGACGGATGTCTTGAAGATGGACCCGCTCCACGCCGGAAGGATGAAGATTGAAGATGCCGTCTTAATGAAGACTTCTGCCCATCTGGAGGACCACTTCTGCCCGTCTGGAGGACCACTTCTGCCGTCTTCATTGAGGACATCTTGCCACTTGGATGAAGACTTCTCCCGGTAAGTGAATCTTCGGGGGTTAGTATTAGGATGTTTTTTAAGGGTGTATTGGGTGGGTTTATTTTTTAGGTTAGGGCTTTGGGCCTGCAATAGAGCTAAATGCCCTTTTAAGGGCAATGCCCACCCAAATGCCCTTTTCAGGGCAATGGGGAGCTTAGATTTTTTTAGTTAGTATTTTATTTGGGGAGTTGGTTGTGTGGGTGGTGGGTTTTATGGGTTTTACTGTTGGGGGGTATTTGCATTTTTTTGCAGGAAAAAGAGCTGATTTCTTTGGGGCAATGCCCCGCAAAAGGCCCTTTTAAGGGCTATTGATAGTTTAGTTTAGGCTAGGGGTTTTTTTTGTTTAGGGGGGGCTTTTTTTATTTTGATAGGGCTCTTAGATTAGGTGTAATTAGTTTAAAGATCTGTAATTTGTTTTTTATTGTCTGTAATTTAGTGAGTATACTGCACCCATTATTTGGTGTTTATCTACACACACAAAAGTGAATTTTTCTCTTTCTCAGCTTTAATTTGAAGTCCTGGTTAATAGAAGTAAAAGAAAAGAAAACTCTAGGACCTGTGCCTCTGTTTCCAAAATCCACACATTTCTTAACAGTCCCTTGGGAGAGACTGAGAGAAGGCAGCAGTCCACCCAGAGGGGAGTATTGTTTTTTGTCATTTCTATACAGATATTTTTGTAATATCTATAATATTCTGTATTGAGTCAGCTTTATCACAGCATTTAACATTGCACAAGCAGTTCTGGTGAACTGCTTGTGCAATGCTGCCCCCTGCAATCGGCCGTTAGCAGGGGGTGTCAATCAACCTGATTGTATAGGATCCGCGGATTGCAGACCGCAGCCTCAGAGACAGAGGACCAGTTATGGAGCAGCGGTCTTAAGACCGCTGCTTCATAGCTGCTGTTTACGGCGAGTCTGAAGGCTCGCACAGAAACAGGGGCATCAGGGGCCATTCAAACCTTGATAAATCAGCCCCTAAGAGAACACAACTTCAGCTCACTAAACTAAAACAACTGTTCTACTCTAAGAGCAACAAGGCCGACACCCTATTAGCAAATAGATTGAGGCACTGTACTGGGGCCTACATTCATTAAAACAGGGTGATCAAACCCCTAGACTCCCTTTCCAGATTTTTCCAAAATTTGGTGAATTCTACTCTGCTTTATATAACATACAGAAACATGAACCAATAAACCCAGCCTCTCCAGAGGTTATTAGGTCCTTTCTGCACTCCCTGAAACTACCGACCCTTACTATAGATCAGAAGGAAACCCTAACTAACCCCTTCACCATCGAAGAGATCAAGCAAGTAATTAAAAAACTGAAATCCCTCAAAGCCCCGGGCACAGATGGCTACTTAGCTATTTTCTATAAGACATACATTCATGAAATATCCCCCTTCTACTTAGATTTTTTTAGCCTTGCTAGCGAGGAAGGCATATTGCAGAGAGAGTTCCTTGAAGCCTCCATTGTAACCATACCCAAACCAGGTAAAGATCCCTCTTTAAGCACCAATTATAGACCCATTTCACTGATAAATGTTGATATCAAAATATACTCTAAAATACTAGCCAATCACATTTCCAGACTACTCCCTAATATTGTTAGTGCAGATCAAGAGGGCTTCTTTCTAGGTAGGGAGGGCCCAGATAACACTAGACAATTACTCAATATTTTATTTAAATCTAAGAGACTAATAAAGCCCTTCTTGGTCATCTCTCTTGATGCCGAGAAGGTGTTTGATCGGGTCAGGTGGGAATACCTCTGGGAGGTATTGGAAACTTTCAAATTTCCAGATCAAGTTATATTAGCTATAAAAGCCTTATACTCCACACCCACATCCTCAGTTAGTGGTCTAGGATTTAATTCCCCTCTATTCCCCATTTACAATAGAACAAGACAGGGCTGCCCTCTCTCCCCCTTACTATTCGCCCTGGCCATGGAGCCCCTAGCGGAACAAATTAGAAAGAACAGAAACTTAGAGGGAATCACACTTCATGGCACTATACACAAAATTGTGCTATTTGCAGATGATGTTACGATTTTCTCCACCACACCGACTAAAACAATACCTAGACTATTATAAATTTTGGAGACCTTTGGTAACCTCTCCTTCTACAAATTAAATTACAACAAAACAGAAATACATGCCTGGGGATATCCATGGGAACATTCCCAACAGCTACCCTCCAAATATCGCTTTACATGGACGGAAAATTACATAACGCATTTAGGAGTTAAATTGTCCAGTAATATCACTCAAATCATAAATGAAAACTACCGCCCCTTGCTAACCGAGTTAAGATCCCTGAGGCAGAAGTAGAGCTTTGACTCTATATCTTGGCTAGGGTGAATTACAGCTCTGAAAATGAGCTTCCTCACTAAATTGACATATTTATTCTGATGTCTCCCAATTAGGGTGCCCAAACAATTATTACTACAATTTCAAAGTGAATGCACAAAATATATCTGGCAGGGCAAACCTCTGCGTATAGCTCATAAGTCTTTACAATATCCGAGACAGTATGGGGGGGTAGCCTCTCCATCTGTATCAAGATATTATGAAGCAGCAATGCTCACCCACATCTCTCAATGGGGAGGTTAAGAAATCCCAAAACAAATGGAGGGAAATCGTGACCTAATCTGGACTCTGCCCCACTGCCGTAGACATCTTTTCATAAATAACCCTATGATTATGTAATGCCTCGCTACCTGGGATAAAATTAGACATTACAAATTGATTGCTCCCCATCCTTCCCCCATCACTTCCATTCCAGGTTTATGCAAGCTTTTGTCTACCCATTATAATTTAATGGAAGGGGCTCTGCCCCCAGATAAAGCCCCACACATAATGAAGTGGGAAGAAAGACTAAATATCTCTATCCCAATCCAAGTTTGTCAATGCACCCTCCTGCTCACCAAAAAAAACATTCACTGCATCACTCTATATGAGACCTACTTTAAACTCCTTACACACTGGTACTATGTCCCCGTATGATTAGCCCAAATGTTCCCCAATACATCTTCTAAATGCTGGAGAAACTGTGATCACACAGGAGACATGACACATATATAGTGGATAAGTGGAACTGTCAAAAACTCAAACTCGAATGGAACACTTGTTTTACAACACTAGCTAGAATAGGGATACCTCTCGCCAAATCACCAGAGGTGGCCTTGCTACACATAGACACATGCACCTTACCCAAACATCATAGCTACTTATGTGTTTACCTCTTCTCTGATATAAAACGTTCTATAGCTAGATTATGGAAGACAAAAGCTCCCCCTACCTGGTCTACCATAATTAACACCACCGCCTATATATATGCCATGGAAAGAGCCTTTCTCCACTCCCTTGACAATTCTGACCTTTTTGAAATGATGACTGGAAATCTCTATACAATACTCAATGGCTTCACAACATTGACCTTTAACACAGGAGGAATGCCTCTTCATATCGGCTTCCTCATCATAAAAATGCTACCTCTCTTATAACTACTTCCCACTATTCCAGACTACCACCACCCTTACCTATTTGCAATCCCTTAATCTCCTGGACTGATAAACAATACCATTGTATTACTGTATGTTTTGGAGGGATCTGTGAATCCCTAATACAATTTGATCCATTTGGATGTGTATTTGAATGTATCCAGTTACAACTTTTTTTTCAAAATAAAAAAATGTTTGTTTAATTTAATTAAATTAACCTGAATTAAACATGTGGGATTCCCAATGAATAGGATTTCCAAACAGTTATTTCCAGCCTGTTTTTGTGCATATATCACTGATGTCCCATCTTTTGCCCAACTCCAGGAGGTGACCAACCTCGTATATGAGACAGTAGAGCTCATGCACAGTGTTACATTTCCTTGACTTATAGGAAAAGTCTAATCCAGAATTTTTTTTGTTAAATAGATAGATAATCCCTTTATTACCCAGTTTTGCATAACCAGCACTGTTACATTAATACACTTTTTACTTCTCTGATTACCTTCCACCTAAGCATTTGCAGACTGCCCCTTATTTCAGTTCTTTTGACAGACATGCTAATCAGTACTGACTCCTAATTAACTCCACGGGAGTTAGTACAATGTTATCTATATGACACACATGAACTAGCACTGTCTAAGTGTGAAAAACTGTCAAAATGCACTGAGATAAGAGACGGTTTTCTACGGTTTAGAAATAAAAATGAATACCAAGAGGAACAAAGCAAATTTAACAAAAGTTGTTTAAAATGGCATGCCCTATCTGATTCATGAAAGTTTAATTTTGAATAGAATGTCCTTTTAAACAGACAGTAGTACAAAAATCACATCCTCTAATTCCCTTTCTGGAACTGCAGAGAACTTCTGGTCTTAAACCATAAACAGCCAGTGAAGCAATCAGCAGTCACACTTGTATGACCCCAACGATCACCAGGTGTGTATAGCTCCGAAACTGCAATGTTTACCTATGTGAAACTTTAACCCTTTTGCAGAGGCTAAACTCAGTATGAGAACTGCAAGAATCACATGATCTAATGAACTGCTCATTGCTGTAACTGTTCTTTAATTCATATGATAAATCTTATAAAATTGCCTGTATATGAATAGGCGAAGCATTAGGATCAGTTAACAATAAGAAGGGAATGCTTTACTAAGCTTACACCATGGAGTGAATAACGAGCACAAGGGTCCATGTTGCCATTTGCAAGAAGGAGTTTGCTTCAGAATGAAGATAGGAACTTGTGGCGTTTTGTTGTTATTGTTTGTTTGTTTAATTGAACGCTGATTTTATTTTGCGGGGTTAGCATTAGGAGGGTATCCTTTAGGCAAGGGGTGGGGGGCTTCAGTTTTTAGGTGATGGAGTGTTGTAACGGGGAGTTGTTTAGGGGTTTAGTATATTGTGATGACAGTTGGGTATTAGGTTTCTTGGGTGTTGAAGGCATTTCAATGTAGTTCTAGATTGGATATGGGTGCAGAGCAGTTTAATTTAGCAATGTCTAGTAAGGCTAATTGTGATGGGGACCTGGGTTGCTATTAGAAATGGTAGGTCCAGGTCATGTGTGGACCAGGTAAGGTTTAAGGTGGTTAGAGTTAATTGTGATGGCCACTCCTTTACTAGCCAGTATCTTTGATATGTATATTATATAAATATGTATGAGTAGTGGTGCTTTTTATGGTTCGGACCAGAACCTCTTTGCCTAGCTGTTGTAGCTACCAACCATAAAGAGCCACTTATATTTAGTAACACACACACAGCTAGATTGCGAGTTTTGAGCGCTATAGGGAAATAAATGACCGCCACAAAAGCGGCGGTATTTAACCTCCCTATAGTGCTGCTATTACAGGTTTTGTAAAATCCGGCTTGTGCGAGCGATATGGTTGCAATGAGCTCCATACATCACCCAAATACAAGCAGTGTTTTGACGCGCTCGTGCACGATTTTTCAATGGGGAGAGTCGGCTAAAAAAAAGCCTAACACCTGCGATCGCGGAAACAAAAGCTCCATAATGCAGCCCTATTGATGTCTATGGGGAAAGAAAAATTTACGTTTAAATCTAACACCCTAACATAAAAACCACATCTAAACACCACTAATCTGCTGCCCCTAACATCGCCGCCACCTACATTACAGTTATTAACCCCTAATATGCTGCCCCCGACATCGCCGGCACCTAAATAAAACTATTAACCCCTAATCTGCTGCCCCTAATATCGCCGCCACCTACATTACCGTTATTAACCCCTAATCTGCCACCCCCAATGTCGCCGCCACTATACTAAAGTTTTTAACCCCTAAACCTCTGGCCTCTCACATCACTAACACTAAATAAATATATTAACACCTAACCCTAACGTAACCCTAACCCTAAGCATAACCCTAACGTAACCCTAAGCCTAAGTCTAACTTAAATAGAATTAAAATAAATCTAAATTAAACTTACAATTATTACCTAATAATTCCTATTTAAAACTAAATACTTACCTGTAAAAAAAGTTATATTGTAGCTAGCTTAGGTTTTATTTTTATTTCACAGGTAAGTTTGTATTTATTTTAACTAGGTAGACTAGTTAGTAACTATTAACTAGCTACCTAGTTAAAATAAATACAAACCTGTAAAATAAAACCTAACCTGCCTTACACTAAAACCTAACATTACAATCAAATAAAATAAATTAAATTAATAAAATACAATTATCTAATTGGATGAAGACTTCTGCCGCCTGGATGAAGACTTCTCCCGGCTTCGAGGAGGACTTCTTGCCACTTGGATGAAGACTTCTCCCGGCTGGATGAGGATGGATGTCCGGTCTTCGAAAACTGTAAGTGGATCGTCGGGGGTTAGTGTTAGGTTTTTTTTTATTGGGTGGGTTTTATATTTAGCTTAGGGTTTGGGCAATGTAAAAGAGCTAAATGCCCTTTTAAGGGCAATGCCCATACAAATGCCCTTTTCAGGGCAATGGTTAGCTTAGGTTTATTTAGATAGGATTTTATTTGGGGGGTTGGTTGTGTGGGTGGTGGGTTTTACTGTTGGGGGGTTGTTTGTATTTTTATTAACAGGTTGTTTTTTTTTGGGTGAGCTTTTTTATTTTGATAGGGCTATTAGATTAGGAGTAATTCGTTTTTAATTTTTAATCATTTCTTTTTTTATTTTGTGTAATTTAGTGTTTATTTTTTGCCATTTAGATCATTACATTTTATTAATTTAATTTATTTTATTTTATTGTATTGTTAGGTTTTATTGTAAGGCAGGTTAGGTTTTATTTTACAGGTAACTTTGTATTTAGGTAGTAAGTAAATAGTTAATAACTATTTACTAACTAGTCTACCTAGTTAAAATAAATACAAACTTACCTGTGAAATAAAAATAAAACCTAAGCTAGCTATTATTTATTTTGTAGCTAGCTTAGGTTTTATTTTACAGGTAAGTATTTAGTTTTAAATAGGAATTGTTTAGGTAATAATTGTAAGTTTCATTTTGATTTATTTTAATTATATATAAGTTAGGGGGTGTTAGGGTGTAAGCGTTAACTCCCTGTGCTGGAGTTAGGATCCTCCTTCTTACTAATTAAGCCTATTTAAGCACATACCTCCTAGCTACCTTTGCTGGTTAATTGAGTTACATTCGTAGCAAGAAGAGCTCAAGCTATCTGCCACTACTTACACTGGTCTTCCAGTTATTTCTCAGTCCTTGGATTCAACATCATCCTTTACCCTGTATTGCTTGCCGAGTTGTGGAAACTTACCATCTACCGGAGCGCTCCGAAGTCGTCTGCTCACTCTGCACTGACGTATCCGCGATACGTCATCAGCTACCGCCCGCAGCTCATCTCTGCCTCTCAGTGTCTTTCAGCCTGCTTACCGCTCACACGCTGCTGCAGCTCTCCGGTTATACAGCATCTTGGGATCAGGTCTGATAGTAATTCTTTCTACTCCGCTTAACTTTGTTTACGTTAATCTACTGAACTTTGTATGAATCCTGCCTCACGAACATATACTTATATTTAGCAGTTTCTAATCTTTATACTGTTGCCTATACGAAACCTTATATTGTTCAACCAAACTAATTGCCACATGATGTTGTGATGTGTTCAAGCCTTAACATACCCATGACCAAAATAGTGGCTAATATTAACTCTCACCTTGGGGAGCCTAAAACATTAATTGGTATTCCAGGTGAAACAAAACCTATTTTTCCCTTAACTATTTAAGTCATAGCTTTCTGACTGCCTAGATCTAGGAAGAATATTCAAGAGGGTTATCATACTTATGTGTTTATTACAGAATTAACCAGCCAAAAGATAATAGGAACTAGAGTTGTAAACTTTATTTTTGTTCCTATAGATTTCCCTCATTAAACTAGGATTATGGATCAGGAAACAATATGCAATAGCATACAAACACTGACTGATAGGATGGACACTTTATCCAATTCCTTTCACGAATTGCAGGTGGAAAATCAGGCATTAAAAGCCTGTTTAAGGGAAGTACTTGCTCCTAAACCTGCAACCACAGATATTCACCCTGAGCCTTTAGTCTCTCCCCCAGAAAAATTCTCAGGAGATCGCTCTCAATTTAGAGAATTTAAAAACTCCTGCATGTTAATGTTTGAAATGAAGCCCAGAACCTATCCCTCTGAAAGGTCTAGAGTTCTTACCGTGATTTCCTACCTCCGGGGGGAGCCTAGGGCTTGGGCGGATACTTTCTATGAGTCTGAGGACTCCATTTTGGGTTCCCTAACAGCCTTCTTCACTCAAATGTCTGCTTTATACGATGATCCTTATAGGCAGGTTTCCGCTGAAAACGCCTTGCGGTCACTTAAGCAGAAAAAGAATCAAGTAGAAACTTATATTACACAATTCAAAATATTTGCCAGAGACTCAGAATGGAATGAGGTCTCCCTTAAGACCCAGTTCAGATTAGGTCTCTCAGAAGAGATCAAGGACGAACTGTCACACATAGGAATCCCTGCTTCGTTGGAAGATTTCTTTGCTTTGACCATCAGTATAGACAGGCGTCTCAGGGAAAGGCGTTCTGAACGGGCTACTTATTCCAAAAGCTTCCTTCCAACTACCTCTTATCAAACAAGAGACGTACCCCAACCTATGGACATAGGAATCCTCAAAGGGCCTTTAACCTCTCAAGAAAAGTCCAGAAGGAAACAGTTAAATCTATGCATGTACTGTGCCTGTTCTACCCATGAAGTCAAGGACTGTCCTGTTCTATTGAAGAACAAGAAGGGTAAGACACAGCATTCATCAGTTAGTCTTTTAACAAAATCATGTAACACAACTTATATAACTATCCCTCTTATTTTGCAGTGGGATCGTCACAAGATCACCACTGAAGCAATTGTGGATACTGGTGCATGTAGAAATTTTGTTGACCTTGATTTTGTCACAAAAAATAAAATTCCAGTTGTGAATAAGCATACTCCAGTCTCTGTTAAGGTTATTGATGGCACTTTACTCCCATCCGGTCCAGTTGTTCACCAAACTATTCCCCTACAGGTAATCTTTAACCCACAGGTATCTGATGCTCTCTCATTTGATGTGATCTCCTCACCCATGTTCAATATAATACTTGGTATTGACTGGTTATGCACACATAAACCTTATATAAACTGGGCAGACTGTAGTCTCACATTCCCTGACAGTCAAATTGCCTCTAAGGGGAATATCGATTTTAGTATTATGCATATTACAGATTCCATTCTGCCCCCTCAGTACTCTGAATTTTCTGATGTTTTTAATAAAAAAGATGCAGAAACTTTACCACCCCATAGGGCATATGACTGCCCAATCGATTTACTCCCAGGGGTTACCATCCCTTTTGGGCATATATACCCTCTCTCCAAACCTGAATTGGAGCACTTAAAAAATTACATCGATGAAAACCTGAAAAAGGGTTTCATAAGACCTAGTACCTCCCCTGCTGGGGCAGGTATATTTTTCGTAACAAACAAGGATGGTTCTTTACGACCCATCATTGACTACAGAGAGCTCAATAAACGTACTTGAAAAAATAAATACCCTCTGCCACTCATACCAGAGTTAATAGAAAGATTAAGAGGTGCCACGGTTTTCACTAAGTTAGATCTCCGTGGTGCCTACAATCTGATAAGAATGAGGGCTGGTGACGAATGGCTCACTGCATTCAGGACCCGTTATGGGTTATTCGAGTATACAGTGATGCCATTCGGTCTCTGTAATGCTCCAGCTACATTTCAGTGCCTTATCAATGACCTATTCAGGGATGTGCTGGACGTCTATATTGTTGTTTATCTTGACGACATATTGATCTTCTCCCAAAATCTTGAGCAACATAGACTACATGTAAAGGAGGTATTATCTAGGTTAAGACATAACAATTTGTACGCCAAACTCGAAAAGTGTACATTCGAGTCTAATGATATATCCTTTTTAGGATATCAGATATCTCCTTCAGGCATTAAGATGCAAAATGATAAAATTCAAGCAATCCTTGATTGGCCTATTCCTCGCACTAAAAAGGATGTACAACGCTTTTTAGGGTTTTCTAACTTTTACCGAAAGTTCATACCAGGATTTGCAGCTATAACTAAACCCTTAACTAAACTCACCAAGTTAGATCATCCATTTAATTGGACCACACAGACACAATCTGTGTTTGATCTTCTCAAATCAAAATTTACCACTGCTCCCATCCTACAGTACCCAGATATGGATAAACAATTCATTCTGGAGGTTGATGCTTCAGACTTTGCTATCGCAGCTGTTCTTTCACAGAGGAAGTCATTCAAGGAACCTCTCCATCCAGTGGCCTATTATTCTAGATTAATGCAACCAGCTGAACTAAATTATCCAGTCGGAGAAAAAGAATTACTTGCAATCAAGTCTTCTTTCGACCAGTGGAGGCATTTACTAGAAGGATCTACTCATCCCACAGTCATATACACCGATCATAAAAACCTACAGTACTTACAAACCAACCGTACTCTATCCTCCAGACAACTCCGATGGAGTCCATATTTCTCCAGATTCCAGTATGTCATCACCTATAGACCTGGCACGAAAAATGGTAAGGCTGATGCACTTTCGAGGCAAGGACAAAAGATATTGACAGAGAATCTACCTTCTACAATTATACCTAAACACTGCATCCTCGGTTTACTCACTGAATCGGCTCAAGCATTCAGTGATGGTTTAAAAAATGATGCATCACTCCCCCTACCTGGTCTCACCTGTGGTCCGGATGGCTTACTGTATAGGGAAGGAAAACTGTATGTACCTCCTACCCTTCGTTCAGAAATTCTCAGGTCTGTGCATGACTCTCCCCTAGCTGGACACATGGGTAAAGCGAAATCTACTGAACTGCTCAAGAGATCTTACTGGTGGCCTACCATGCTCTCAGACTTAAAGGTTTTCTTAAAGCAATGTACAACTTGTGCCACCTCAAAACATTCTAAACAACTTCCAATGGGACTACTCCAATCCTTACCTATACCCCAAACGTCTTGGGAAGTGGTTTCGATGGATTTCATTGTGGACCTTCCACAATCGAAAGGCTACTCTGTTATTCTTGTTGTTGTCGATGTTCTCTCAAAAATGGCACATTTTGTCCCCATCGCATCAATACCCACTTCGAAGCAGACTTGTGACTTAATCATCCAGAATGTCATTCGTCTGCATGGCATACCTAAGGCTTTTATTAGTGATCGGGGTTCCCAATTCACATCTAAGTTCTGGAAGAGTCTCTGTGAAGCACTTCACATTGAACGCAAACTCAGCACCTCTTATCATCCTCAGTCAAATGGGCAGACGGAAAGGGTAAATCAGTGGCTGGAGCAGTACCTGCGCTGTTACTGCTCCCATCAACAGGATTCTTGGGCTACTTACCTACCTCTCGCCGAATTCGCCTATAACAATCACCAAAGCTCTACTACAGGTTTCAGTCCATTCTACCTGAATTATGGTTTGCATCCTCCATTCTCTCTTATGCCTAGGGTGGAGACTCCCTGTCCACTAGTAAACGATTTAGTGGATAATATCGCAACCACCCTTTCTGTTGTACAGGATAACATTGTACAGGCTCAAGCATCTCAACGTCGATACTATAATCTTCGCCATCGAGCCAGCCCGAGTTACGTCGTTGGACAGTATGTCTGGTTGTCCACGAAGAATTTAAGGATTCCGTATCCATGTAAAAAACTGGGCAAGTTGTTCATTGGACCTTTCTGCATCCTTCAAGTTCCCAGTCCAGTCACGGTTACCTTGCAGCTCCCATCCTCATACAAGATCCACCCTACCTTCCACGTCTCTTAGGTCAAACTCTGCAATAACCCTCCTACCGGCTCGACTCCACCAGACTCATCCGATGCTATTCTACCTGACGATCAGTATGAAGTTCACAGCATTCTGGACTCTCGCTCCAGACGTGGAGAACTCTTTTACCTGGTGCATTGGAAGGGTTTTGGTCATCAGGATGATTCTTGGGAACCTGCGTCTAATCTATCTGCTCCTAGATTGGTTTCCTTAATCCATAGACGTAATCCGGATCGTCCTAGACCTTGAACCTCGCTGTGGTTCTTTAAGTGGGGGGCTCTGTAAGGGTTAACTCCCTGTGCTGGAGTTAGGATCCTCCTTCTTACTAATTAAGCCTATTTAAGCACATACCTCCTAGCTACCTTTGCTGGTTAATTGAGTTACATTCGTAGCAAGAAGAGCTCAAGCTATCTGCCACTACTTACACTGGTCTTCCAGTTATTTCTCAGTCCTTGGATTCAACATCATCCTTTACCCTGTATTGCTTGCCGAGTTGTGGAAACTTACCATCTACCGGAGCGCTCCGAAGTCGTCTGCTCACTCTGCACTGACGTATCCGCGATACGTCATCAGCTACCGCCCGCAGCTCATCTCTGCCTCTCAGTGTCTTTCAGCCTGCTTACCGCTCACACGCTGCTGCAGCTCTCCGGTTATACAGCATCTTGGGATCAGGTCTGATAGTAATTCTTTCTACTCCGCTTAACTTTGTTTACGTTAATCTACTGAACTTTGTATGAATCCTGCCTCACGAACATATACTTATATTTAGCAGTTTCTAATCTTTATACTGTTGCCTATACGAAACCTTATATTGTTCAACCAAACTAATTGCCACATGATGTTGTGATGTGTTCAAGCCTTAACATACCCATGACCAAAATAGTGGCTAATATTAACTCTCACCTTGGGGAGCCTAAAACATTAATTGGTATTCCAGGTGAAACAAAACCTATTTTTCCCTTAACTATTTAAGTCATAGCTTTCTGACTGCCTAGATCTAGGAAGAATATTCAAGAGGGTTATCATACATATGTGTTTATTACATAGGGTTAGGGTTAGAGTTAGATTTAGGATTACGTTAGGGTTAGGCATAGGTTTAGGGGTTAATATATTTATGCAGTGATGTGGGAGACCAGAGGTTTAGGGGTTAATAGTTTATTTTAGTATATTTCGTTGTGGGGGGCTTGCGGTTTAGTGGTTAATAGGTTTATTATTGCGGCGGTATGGGCGGACGGCAGATTAGGGGTTAATAATCTTTAAATAGTGTTTGCTATGTGGGAGGGCGGTGGTTTAGGGGTTAATAGGTTTATTATAGTGGTGACGATGTCGGGGAGCGGCGGAATAGGGGTTAATACATTTTTTAAGGGGCGCCGATGTCCGGAGCGGCAGATTAGGGGTTAATACATTTATTTTAGTATTTGCAATGCTGGAGGTCCTCGGTTTAGGGGTTAATAGGTAGTTTATGGGTGTTAGTGTACTTTGTGACAGTTTAGTTATGAGTTTTATGCTACAGCTTTGTTACGTAAATCTCATAACTATTGATTTTAGACTTTTTGGCCTCACAGCAAAATTTGTAATACCGACGCTATGGAAGTCCCATTGAAAAAGGACTTTTTTAAAAGTGCGGTACTGATGTTGCGTGGCGGCCAAAATGGTGTGCGGTACACCTATTCTGACAAGACTTGTAATAGCGGAGTTAGGGGAAAAGCAGCGTTATGAAGCATAACTATGCTTTTTCACTCAGAACGCAAAACTCGTAATCTAGCTGATAAATATTTAGTAACATACATACAGTACGTTGTCTCCTAAAATGACGTTACACACTAAATAAAAGCTAGATAGAACGATGTGTTTGAAGATAAGATTAGCTTGAGACTAATATGCAGATTTATTTATTTTTATATATATATGTGATTTTTAAGTATTGGAAATATAAGTGTAAAGTGTAAAGTTTTAGCATTCATAAAGCAATGGACAGACACCACAATGTTCTCTGCTAAAGGCTAGTTATGAAATACAGGAAACCAATGACTGTATGGAATATAGCAGTGTTGAGTCAGGAGTCACAGGGAATTGGAAGACCACAATTTTCTGAATTAAATTGTAGTAAAAGGAGATAAAATATATAATGACACTATATTTACTACTTAAAGGGACACTGAACCCACATTTTTTCTTTAGTGATTCAGATACACCATGCAATTTTAAGCAACTTTCTAATTTACTCCTATTATCAATTTTTCTTTATTATCTTGCTATCATTATTTTAAAAGCAAGAATGTAAGTTTAGAAGCCGGACCATTTTTGGTTCACAACCTGGGTTGTCCTTGCTGATTGGACAGCACCAACAAACAAGTGCTGTCCAGTGTACTGAACCAAATATTGGCTAGCTTAGATGCCTTCTTTTTCAAATAAAGCTAGCAAGAAGACGAAGAAAAATTGATACAAGGAGTAAATTAGAAAGTTGCTTAAAATTGCATGCTCTATCGGAATCATGAAAGAAAAAATTTGGCTTTAGTGTCCCTTTAACACAGCCAGTGATTGGCTACTTCATGCATGCTTCTTCTGATTGGCTCAGCAACCGTGTTAAAGTCAGCTCTGGACAGCCAATACGCTACTGCTCCCAACTATATTACATTGTATTATGTCCATTGTCCCACCTGCAGACCATGACCTTATAAAACTCCCCCCATGACCTTATAAAAATCCCCAGGTAGTCAAGAACATCTAGCCACATCCTGCTCTGCTCACTCCTTGGGTCTGCACTTCTTGTTTTCCAGCCCCTTTTACTGGGTGGCCCAGTCTAATCTCATCAATAGTGCTAAACTGGGAACTTCTAAGAGAGTTTTTAAAAGGTTTTATACTGGATTTTTAGATCAGTATATGTGCATGTTCTTCATTATAGTAGTGTCTATTATATGCAGTTATATAAAAATTGGTGTGCAGTGCACTGTCCCTGTACGATACTGCAAAATAATTCAACCTTTATTAACAACAAAAAAGAATGATTCATTTATGTTTATCAGCTGTTTTCAGGTCCTAATATGCCTTATTCAACATCAGAACCATTTCTGTACTGGAAAAAATTGGAGCAGATATCAGAAACCCACTCATACAATGCCTAGACAGCACTGATTTTAGTAAGCACAATCCCCCCATGCATAACTTAGCAACTATATAGATCACTCACTGGTTGTTCAGATCAGATCAACCAATAACACTCACTGGATAAATGCTGCCCACTGATCTGTGCATTTTATGACCCAAAAAACAAGATGGTATTGCCCATGCCAACAATGTTGACGGCTCTTTTTGATGACAATGGTATTGTACCAAAAGACAAACAGATTATCACCATCAATAAAATGTAAAAACACAAAGAAAACATATCTACAAGATACTATAGCTGTGGCAAGCAAAGAGAGAGGAGACTGTCAGGAGAGGAGAGACATGTTAGACCAGCAGAATGAAGATGAATGATCTGGTCAGTTAGTGAGTGCGACAGGTAGGGTTGCCACCTCAGCCATGTTTTCCTGGACGCTTATGAGTTACACATGCTGCAGGGTAAGCAGGGCGGAACATGTATTGAGCCTCTGGACATCACATGAATAGTGCTGATAAACACGTTCCTCCCTGCACACCCTGCCGCATGTGTAACTCATAAGTGTCCAGGAACACAGGAAAGTGGAGAGCTGATTAAGCGCGCAGCAACTTAAGGGTTAACTTTTGACTGGAGTGCTAAGTGTATTACTGTCTAGGTGTCTTAGCTGGGCTTACAGCTAGAGGGAGATGTTGCAGAGCCTATATTAGGGGCTGCAGGCAGGAAGTCGTGTCACTAACCTGTTTCTTGTCTTGCAGGTGGAAGCATGGTGAAGCCTTGTCGCTCCTCCAAGGCTCCAAGGCGTTTTGGCGAAGAACAGGAGACACCTGAAAAGAGACAGAAAACTGTAGTCTCTACAATGGGTGATGTTATACCTCCCTCTCCTTCTGTGCTCTTTGCTATGCCTTTTCCCCATGCTACATATTCTCTCCTGTCTCCTGCTGCTGCTGCAGCTCCTTCTTTTCTCCCTGCCTATTCCATGTCTCTCCCATCTTATTCTGTTCTATCTGCTATTATTTTTTCTCCCCTTCTTCTGTCCCTGCTGTATATTTTTCTTCCTCTCTGTCTGTCCCTATTTATTCCTCTTCCTTGCTCCTTTTTATATATCCTCTGCTGGCAATTATGTTCCCTTATCACATGCCTCTTTTGCCCCCATGCCCCCCGGAATTACCCCTTTGGCCACGAATATTATTCCCAATGCTCCTGCTCCCCTGATTCATCAAGCCCCCGGTCCTGCACCCCTCCATATCCCTTCAGCTTTGGGCAAGTTAGTGAGCCCATGTCCCCCCTCTTACTGAGTAACACGGCTGTGTCTGAACGATCTGACTCTCCCCCTCTTACTCCCGGACAGAGGGTAGTCAGTAGAGGAGAGGCGGATCAGGGGCCTTCTATACCGCATGGCTTAGGAGCCATGCGGTCGTCCACTTCATCTCCTCGCGCGCGCGGCGTCACTAACTCCGCCCCCCCATGACGTCACGCGCCCTCCGTGTCTCGGCGCCATCTTGTTTTTTCCCAAGTAAGTGCGCAGAGACCGGAGGGGACACAGAGGCATGGAGCAAAAGGGCCAGAGTCTGCACGGATACCCACTAAGGTAAGTGGGGTATCCGGAGCTGGCAATGACCGCCCTGGTGAGGAGGCAGCTTTAAGAAAGGGCAGTGTGGCGGTAGGAAAGGGAAAGAGTCCTTAAAAAGGATCAAGGGTTAAAAAGGCACGAAATGGAAGGGAGGCAGTTAGAGGAGGACATAACTTAGGAGAATTAACCCCCATGGGAAAAAATATAACAAGCTCAAGGGGATATATGATTATTCTATCTGGCCTTAAAAAGAGGCTGCTAGCTAGGGGGCCATGCAGTTTACAGGGTGTGGGTGGACTACAGACACAGGGGCAGGGTGCTAAGGGCCTCTTTGTCGATTCCGGTGATACCCCCACTTGCCCTCTTGTTTTACAGATCGCAATGGCGTCATCGGATACTGCAGTATCTACCACTGAACCTGCTGCGCCGCTGCAGATGCAGGCTGGGACATCATTGGCTACAGTGACTTCAGCGGCGGGACAGATCCCTCGACCTACGCCTTTGGCAGCTGTTCCTGCGTCTTCTGGAGCTGAGGCGGTGGCTGGAACGGGTGAGCCCCTAATTGCACCACACTTTAGGGGGGAGGAGAGTTACTCCACAGGGGATTCTGACAGTTCTTCAGGGTTTAAAGATAAGGGTCACCGCAAGCTATTTAGATACATTAGGAAGATAGCAGATGCGAAAGGAGCTAGCGCTGTAGGAACTGTTGCTTTAGGTGCGTCAGCAGGATCTCAGGGAACGACAGGCACTAATTCTTTGTCAGAAGGTCAAACACGCTCCTCCAAGTTGTTGGTAGCGCGCACATCAGATACGTATCCTTGCATCGTGCACTCGCTGCATTCCCATTTGAAACCGCGGATACCAGGCGCATTAAAGAGTCAAGATATTTGAGCTTTCTAGGTTAGCTCAAGATCTGAAGGAAAGAGTAGAAGAGGGGTCAGGAGATAAAAAAGTTAAGAGGCCTGAGACTTATGAGGAGTGGATGCGTTGCTTCCGCGTGTTGGCTTCCTGTTACTTGGAGGCTAATCCTCAGCATAACCTCAATATCCTCAAATATATGGAAGTCATAGATGACATTCACACCAGAGGAAAGGGGACAGCGTGGCGTCAATATGATGCCGAATTCAGGTGCAGGTTAGAGTCTAATCCTATTCTTAACTTGGGGATGAAGGAAATGGATTTGTTCTCAGGTTTAGAGTTATCTAACAGTGCAGTCCTTGCATCGGCAAGGCCCCCAATGTTAAGCATGTCAAATAGACAATTCAGACGGCGGGGAGGGAGAGAGTGTTGGTGGTTTCAGGAAAAGCAGTGTGACAAAGCTGCGCAATGTCTTTTGCAGAACATCTGCATATATTACGGTGGGCCCCATGCTGGGGCTGATTGCCCCAGGCGTCGTGAGTCAGGCGGAAGGAGGGCTTCATTTAGGTCGGCTCCTGCGGCAGGCTTCCTCAGATCAGGTTTATCATATTGGTTTCGCATCCCAGTTAGGCTTCCCGTTTTTCCCTCTTCGGTGGTCCGTAATCTTAAATCTGTTGTTCAACAGCCCCAAGCCATTGCAGAAAAATGGGCAAAAGAGCTTAGCTTGGGGCGTATGGCGGGGCCTTATTCGCGTGCCCCTTTAGAGAACCTGGTTATCTCCCCACTTGGTATAGTACCAAAGAAAGAGCCAGGGAAGTTTAGGCTCATTCAGCATTTATCTCACCAGGAGGGAGCGTCAGTGAATGACCCTCTCGGTGAAGGCGACACTTCAGTGTTGTATCAGTTCTTTGAGTCTGCCCTGGCGGTCATTCAAGGGCTTGGTTCAGGGGCAGAGATGACGAAGGTGGACATAGAATCCGCATCTCGCCTCCTCCCTATTCATCCTGAGAGCTTCTACCTGATGGGATGCAAGTTCCAGGATAGGTATTACGTGGATCGCTGCTTGCCAATGGGTTGCGCCATATCGTGCGCATACTTTGAACTGTTTAGTTCATTTTTACATTGGGCGTTGGTTCACGAGTCCGGGCTGGAGCAGGTAGCACATTATATAGATGATTTCCTTTTCTTAGGGAGGGCGGGATCAGGAGATTGCGCTAGGCTTCGCACTAGCATGCAGCAGGGCCTGTGCACATGCCTGTATTCTTAGGCATTGAAATTGACACCGTGGACGGGGAATGCAGGTTGCCAAGAGCGAAAGTTGATTCTGCATTGGCAGCCATTCAGGCTATCAGGGAGGCTGGCAAAGCCACACTTAGGGAATTCCAGTCGTTGCTAGGCTTATTGAACTTCGCGTCCAGGGTTATTCCGATGGGTAGGATATCTAACCGCAGGATGGAAGCCGTGACTAGGGGGCTTAGGCTGCCTAGGGCCCTAGTGAGGATTTCTTTAGATATCCCAGAGAGATTTAGCTGTCCGGTTTTTGGTTCTTGCGGGAATTCAATGGCGTAAGGATCTGGTTGCCCCAACCGGTCAGCAGCCAGCAGCTGCACTTGTACACCGATGCCGCAGGGAGTCATGGGTTGGGGGGGCTTATTTTGAGGGATCTTGGTGTGCAACCACCTGGCCGGCCGAATGGAGCGGCACAGGGTGGTTAAAAAACTTGACATTGCTTGAGCTCTTCCCATTTTTAGTGGCTGTAGACTTATGGTACGGGCGCTTACAGAACCGGGCCGTCAAATTTTGGTGTGACAATTTGAGCGTAGTTCCCGACATCAATAGTCTGTCTGCTTCACCCCCCCCGGTAGTTAACGTATTGCGACAATTAGTCTTGCTCTGTTTGTGGCATAACAGTTCACTCACGGCCAGGCATGTACCCAGAACTCGCAATGTCATTGCGGATGCTCTGTCCAGGGGGCAATGGGATAGGTTTAGGGAGGTAGCGCCCGCTGCTGTAGTTCAGGGTGACGTCTGTCCCACTTATCTCTGGCAGGTGGTGAGTTCTGGGGAACTGCGTTAAGGTTACTGCAAGGGTCGCTGGCAACAAAGACCTGGCAATAGTACCACAGGTAATGGGGCGAATAGGAGGAATTTTTGCCCAGACGGGGGTTATCTTGGAGAATGCAGGACACACAGTTTTGTGCAGTGGGTTGCCTGCTTGCACGAGAAGGGCATGGCGCCGGGCGCCATAGGCAGCAGAGCGGCAGCCATTCCTTTTTCTCCAAATTGTATGGAGTCCCTGACGTACCCAAATCATTCTTGGCAAGGGCTGCTATTAAGGGAGCGCATAGATTAAAAGGGGTTAATAGGGATTCTAGGGAACTGATCACTAGGGAGCGGCTAAGTAACATGATACAGGTCCTCCCGACAGTTTGCAGCTCTGAGTACGAAGTCGTCCTCTTTGCAGCAGCATTCTCCCTAGCATACTTCGCTGCGCTGCGCATTAGTGAGTTGGTAGCTCCATCGAAGGTTTCAACAGGGCCAGCGCTGCTCAGGGATCAGGTGAGAATAGAAGGGGAAGCTATTTTAGTTTTAGTGGCACGTTCCAAGACGGATCAGGCGGGTAAGGGTAGATGGCTCAATTTGCTTTCGCAGGTGGAGCCAGCAATCTGCCCAGTTAGGTTGCGCAGGTGGTATTTGGAAATTAGGCCAGGTGTGGAGGGGGCGTTCCTGGTTCACAAAAATGGGTCATTTTTATCTGGGTTTCAGTTTCGGGTAGTCATGAAGAAAGTGGTTTTGAGTTAGGTTGGAATCCCTCTGTAGTGGCCCCACACTCCTTTAGGATAGGTGCCGCTATGGACGCGGCCTTGGCTGGGTCTTCTGAGAGAGAAATTAAGTTTTGGGTCGTGAGCTTCAGCTAAATTTAAGAAATATATACGTCCACTGAAGCAAGATGTTGTTTAGACATTTCTCTGGTAGCTCTGATTTGTTTTGCTGTCGTTAGGTCAGGGAAGCCAGGTTTGTTTATTTCTTGGTTATTGCAGGAGAGGGGATGCCGTGCAAAAGAGTATGGATAGTGGGGCATTCATATGTCCACTGGGCAGCCTTGCGTGCAGCGGCTGGTGCAGGAGGCTTGCAGCTGGGGTTGCCGTCACAAAGGATGGCTTGGAAAGCGAGGAAGGATGTGGACGGATTTGCCGACCCAAGTGGCCGAGGCCAGAAGGCGATGGGGGTGCCCCCATGTGATTGTATTGCACTTGGGGGGAAATGATGTTGGGACTATGCCCATGGGGGATTTGGCCGGTATCATGATGGCGGATATTAGGTGGTTGGCGACCCAGTTTCCTGAGGTCTAAATTGTGTGGTCGCAAATTATTTCCAGTAATGTTTGGAGGCATATGAATTTGCGTAAGGCTGGTTTTAGGGTGAAGAGAAAGTTGAATAGGGATGCAGGTAAGGCAGTGTTAGCAGCAGGGGGTAAGGTTATCACCCATGACAACATCAGGATTGATTCTCCTGGTCTCTTCCGCAGGGATGAGGTACATCTTTCAGATACGGGTACCGATATGTTTCTGGACAATATTAGGCGTTCCTGGCTTCCCTTTGTTTTTAGTGGCGGCAAGAGTTCCGGTGTCCTCTTTGGTGGCGGCAGTAGGGGTGAGACAAATATCCAGTTGGGGCAGCTTGGCGGGTAATAAGAGGAGGGGGACAGGCGAGCACATTTAACGACAGCCGCAAGGGCCGACGCTCGGTGGCTCCCTGCACGATCCCTCCTAAAAAAGCCCTCCAGGCTGTCGGAATGGGGCGCATCCCTCATTCCTTTAGGGCGGTCTCACCCCTTTCTTAGGAGTTTTTAGGACAGGGATGTTTTCTTGCCGGCCAGCGATAAGTTAATGTTATTAAGTTATTTAAGTTATTCTTTAATAAATGTAACCCTTCTCCCCGGACGGGGAAAGGGTTTTTTCTCCCATAACTGGTGTCTGTGTCTTATTGGGGTTATTTGGGTTAAAGTGTATGGTATCACATAGCAGGTAAGGTATAGAAAGTTTCACCCTTAGGAAAGTGGAGAGCTGATTAAGCGCGCAGCAACTTAAGGGTTAACTTTTGACTGGAGTGCTAAGTGTATTACTGTCTAGGTGTCTTAGCTGGGCTTACAGCCTAGAGGGAGATGTTGCAGAGCCTATATTATGGGCTGCAGGCAGGAAGTAGTGTCACTAACCTGTTTCTTGTCTTCCCTCCCTTCCCTCCCCAAGTTACAGATGCTCTGTTCCAGTTATGGATGGTGTATTCCAGCGGATGGTGGTCTGAGAAGATGCTGGCAATAGTATCACTTTGGCTGGGGGCTGAATAGTCACTCGGACCTTAGTAAGCCCAAAGTGCTTTAATTTCTGTTTAGGGACCCCCCTCGGATCTAACAATCTTTTGGCTGAGGAACCTTGTCTTACGGAGTTCGGGGGTCCCTCAACTCCTGTTTGTAGGAACATGGCGCCATGTTCCTGTTGCGGCGGCAGTAGGGGTGAGAACCAATATCCCAGTTGGGGCAGCCTGGCGGGTAGTAAGAGGAGGGGGGACAGGCGAGCACATTTAACGACAGCCGCAAGGGCCGACGCTCGGGTGGCTCCCTGCACGATCCCTCCTAAAAAAGCCCTCCAGGCTGTCGGAATGGGGGGCGTCCCTCATTCCTTTAGGGAAGGTCTCACCCCTTTCTTAGGAGTTTTTAGGACAGGGATGTTTTCCCTTGCCGGCCAGCGATAAGTTAATGTTATTAAGTTATTTAAGGTATTCTTTAATAAATGTAACCCTTCTCCCCCGGACGGGGAAAGGGTTTTTTCTCCCATAACTGGTGTCTGTGTCTTATTGGGGTTATTGGGTTAAGTGTATGGTATCCCATAGCAGGTAAGGTATAGAAAGTTTCACCCTTATGGCTCAGGTGGAAACCCTAGCAATTGGTTGCAGGGAAATAGAGATTGAATATAAAGGGAGTAATAAAGCTCAACAAGATTGTGATTGTTTTGATTAAAAAAAAAATCTATTCCAATTTTTCAGGTATCGAACGAAAGATTTTAGCCAATCAGGATTGATAGTCACCTATACCACTGACTCACAAAGTTCATCTACTTCAGCTCTCTATCATTCCAAACTCCAGACATGTCACTCAGAAATCTCTGCCACCACTTTGGGCATATAAGAATCAAACTGCAAGGGCAAAAAAACGGTGCCAGAATGCTAGAAACTTAAGCCCCGCCTCTTCATACTGGGAGCCGCCATCTTGGAGCTCAGGTAAATCTCACAGCCTGTGACAGAAGCAGTGGGTATTTACATATCAATGAGGTTTTCAACTTTTTGACAACTGTATAAAGTGCTTCAGGTTAGGGTGCATGATACAAAGCAGAGCTGTACATTTTTGCTGTCGCTGCATTGATCTATATTATTGTTGAATGCTTATTAAATATATTTTGTGTAAATGCAAAACTGTGTAAAAAAAGCTCACACGATGTATCATGCACAGTAACCCCCAGCAAATGTCACAGCTGTAGTCAATATTACTGATCTGTGAGTGTTCACTGCTTCACAGGCTGTGAGATCACCTGAGCTCCAAGATGGCAGCCCCAGTACAAAGAGGCGGAGCTTTAGTGTCTGGCACATTATACAGCTGTATTACTGATCTGTGAGTGTTCACTGCTTCACAGGCTGTGAGATTACCTGAGCTCCAAGATGGCAGCCCCAGTACAAAGAGGCGGAGCTTTAGTATCTGGCACATTATACAGCTGTATTACTGATCTGTGAGTGTTCACTGCTTCACAGGCTGTGAGATTACCTGAGCTCCAAGATGGCAGCCCCAGTACAAAGAGGCGGAGCTTTAGTGTCTGGCACATTATACAGCTGTATTACTGATCTGTGAGTGTTCACTGCTTCACAGGCTGTGAGATTACCTGAGCTCCAAGATGGCAGCCCCAGTACAAAGAGGCGGAGCTTTAGTGTCTGGCACATTATACAGCTGTATTACTGATCTGTGAGTGTTCATTGCTTCACAGGCTGTGAGATTACCTGAGCTCCAAGATGGCAGCCCCAGTACAAAGAGGCGGAGCTTCAGTATCTGGCACATTATACAGCTGTATTACTGATCTGTGAGTGTTCACTGCTTCACAGGTTGTGAGATTACCTGAGCTCCAAGATGGCAGCCTCAGTACAAAGAGGCGGAGCTTTAGTGTCTGGCACATTATACAGCTGTATTACTGATCTGTGAGTGTTCACTGCTTCACAGGTTGTGAGATTACCGGAGCTCCAAGATGGCAGCCCCAGTACAAAGAGGCGGAGCTTCAGTATCGGGCACATTATACAGCTGTATTACTGATCTGTGAGTGTTCACTGCTTCACAGGTTGTGAGATTACCTGAGCTCCAAGATGGCAGCCCCAGTACAAAGAGGCGGAGCTTCAGTATCTGGCACATTATACAGCTGTATTACTGATCTGTGAGTGTTCACTGCTTCACAGGCTGTGAGATTACCTGAGCTCCAAGATGGCAGCCCCAGTACAAAGAGGCGGAGCTTCAGTATCTGGCACATTATACAGCTGTATTACTGATCTGTGAGTGTTCACTGCTTCACAGGCTGTGAGATTACCTGAGCTCCAAGATGGCAGCCTCAGTACAAAGAGGCGGAGCTTCAGTATCTGGCACATTATACAGCTGTATTACTGATCTGTGAGTGTTCATTGCTTCACAGGTTGTGAGATTACCTGAGCTCCAAGATGGCAGCCTCAGTACAAAGAGGCGGAGCTTCAGTATCTGGCACATTATACAGCTGTATTACTGATCTGTGAGTGTTCACTGCTTCACAGGCTGTGAGATTACCTGAGCTCCAAGATGGCAGCCCCAGTACAAAGAGGCGGAGCTTCAGTATCTGGCACCTTTAAGCAATTAAAACAGGAGAACAAATTAGAAGAGCTGCAGGAACAGGATACAAAGCAATAACATAGTGAGTAGTTGTATATAACAAGGATGGGTCCATGATACCATTTATAGGTAACAGAGTACTCAGTAAAGTTAACATTAAAGGGACATAAAACCCAAAATGTTTCTTAATTTAGATAGATCTTCCCATTTTAAGCAACTTTCCAATTTACCTCCATTATCACATTTGCTTTATTATCTTGGTATTCTTTGTTGGAGGAGCAACAATGTGCTATTGGGAGGCAACTTAAAGGGACACTGAACCCATGCAATTTTAAGCAACTTTCTAATTTACTCCTATTATCAATTTTTCTTCATTCTCTTGCTATCTTCATATGAAAAAGAAGACATCTAAGCTTTTTTCTTGGTTCAGAACTCTGGACAGCAGTTTTTGATTGGTGGATGAATTTATCCACCAATCAGCAAGGAGAACTTAGGTTGTTCACCAAAAATGGGCCGGCATCTAAACTTACATTCTTGCATTTCAAATAAAGATACCAAGAGAATAAAGAACATTTGATAATAGGAGTAAATTAGAAAGTTGCTTAAAATGTCATGCTCTATATGAATCACACAAGAAAAAAAATTGGGTTCAGTGTCCCTTTAACTTATCTGGTGAGCCAATGACAAAAGACATATGTGCAGTCACCAATCAACAGCTATCTCCCAGTAGTGCATTGCTGCTCTTCAGCCTACCTAAGTATGCTTTTCAACAAAGGATACTAACAGAACAAAGTCAATTTGATACTAGAAGTAAATTGGAAAGTTGTTTAAAATGGCAGGTTCTATCTCATTCATGAAAGCTTTGTTTTTATTTTACAATTCATTACCAATAGACCAACCCCATGTTCGAGTTAAACAGCATAATATTGTCTTTCAGGTTGCTTAAACTTTCCACAAGTTTTAATTAACAAAGGTTTATTAACAAATATTTTTTAAAAACCATTTTTCCTCTATTCTACTTTTTTGTCTGACAATTAATTTTTTATGCTCCAGGGTTACATAGTAATTAAAGAAATAGCTACAGGCAAAGAATGGGGAAAAAAGCAATGATGATGTGACGTTATTATGTAAGTTGCTGCCACCTTGTGGCTAATTGATGTAATGCATTAAATTGTTTCCATTCCTTTCTTAAAAGATAAAAGTCCTAATATTCTTTTATTCTACACTAAATATGTTATAGAATGCTTATTTGCCATGTTCTATTTTATGTGCAACAAAGAAATAAAAATACCACACAGTTTATTACAAGTTGAAAGTAAACGGGTGCGTCTGAGCACAAACAGAATTATTGCGACAGAAGACTGCTTCGAGTCCCAGAGTTTCAGACTCACCTGGAACAGAAATTAGGAAGCAGCGGTCATAAGATGATTGACAGCCCCTGCTAGTAGCCGATTGGCCGTCAGTGAGCAGGGGGCGACATTGTACAAGCATTGTACGGCGTATGCTGTTGGCATTTAGCTATGTCATAGCGAATCATGTCCGCTCGATATTCACCAAACACATCATAAACAAATCAAAATAAACGATTACACTAATATATACACTTTCTGCCAAAAAAGTCACATAAAAACTAATAAAAATGTAGGTGATATATCTATCACCTGCATATTACTAATATTGTATACCACTCTATCTCAATCTTTCTCCTAGGAGGTTGTAGTCTATTTTTTTATTTGATTACCATACTTAGTGTCTTTCACATTAAGCAATATATATCTTTATATTTATATCTTTCTCTATTTGAGGTTAATCCATATATATCTATATCCTGCCTATACCAAAGGCTATAGAGGATTGAGTAAAGTCACCTCTTATATAGTTTAATCTATACTAGGGCACCCCCTATATTTTGTACTAATAAAAATGTATTTGACTGGAAAGGGCTATAATGTGTGTGTGTGTATGTATATATATATGTGTGTACTTACATGTTTATATGTGTAAATATGTATAAACATATATATATATAAACTGTTGAGCCCTTTCCAGTGAAATACCTTAAAACATGAAAAATCCTTTTTAATCCTTTTTAATATGTTTTGAATATAAATATTTCAGATTCTATTGTTCTTCACTTAGAAGAAAATGTTTTTGTATTTATATACAGTTATATACACACGTTACGTAAGAAATCCGTGTAATCCTAGGATTACCTGGGTAAAACGGACATTACCCAATCGACTGTAGGTAAAGCCTGTTGTACTGTAATTCTACACTATTTCTTTTGCCTTCGCCTGGGGGGTTCAAGGTAGGCGCCCCGCTGATCCTCTGGCATCCACCCCAAGTGAACCTTGGGGAATGAGGTTTAGAATGGGGGCTTCGCCCCCCTTGAAACCCCAGACTGAGACATAAAAGATAGTTAATAGATAGTGAATATTGTGGAATTACAGTGCATCGTATATATGTTTGATTCAGTGACTCGATGAAGCGCGGGATTTATCATCTTACATCAGGCTTTACCCACAGCCACTTGGGTAATGTCCGTTTTACCCAGGTAATCCTAGGATTACCCAATATCTGACTTTATAATGCAACATATTGAATTATATGGGAAAAAGAAGTTAACGCAGTCGCAATATCCAAAGTCCTGAAGTTAGCGTACATCGTACTTTTGTTTGTGCGCTAACGTTTTACTTTCAACTTGTAATACGCTCTCTAACTCAGCCACAATAACATTTTACTTTCAGCGCAGTTAGCACAAGAGCAAAAAAAAATAGTGCTTTACTTATAATCTGGCCCTAATGTGTCCAAATACAGTTTTTTATGCATCTATGTACGCATTTTCAGTTTCATGCTTATATGCAAATTTTTTGTGGCACCAACTTCTACTGAACATGTGCAAGAATTAACAGAATATGTGTATATGCATTTATTTATGTTCAAATCAGCCAACAGAATTTCATTAGTTCTCATCCTATTGGCTGATTTGAACAGCCAATAGGATTTCAGTAGCTCTCATCCTATTGGCTGATTCGAATTTCCAAAATCAAATCAGCCAATAGGAATGCAAGGGATGCCATTTTGAATTGCATACCTTGCATTGAAGATTCAGTATACGGCGGCGACCGTATGAAGAAGATGCTCAGTGCCAGATGTCTTCAGGATGGACCTGCTCCGCACCGCCGGGATGAAGATAGAAGATGCCGTCTGGATGAAGATAGAAGAGGCCGTCTGGATAAAGACTTCTCGCCGCCTGGATGAGGACTTCGCCCCCTGGATGAAGATCGAAGAGGTCGTCTGGATGAAGACTTCTCGCCACCTGGATGAGGACTTCGCCGCCTGGATGAAGATCGTTCAAGCGGGACTTCAAAAACTGTAAGTAGATCTTCGGGGGTTAGTGATAGTTTTTTTTATAGGTTTTCTTGGGTGGGATTTTTTTTAGTTTAGGGTTTGGGCTTTTCATAAAAGAGCTAAATGCCCTTTTCAGGGCAATGCAAAAGAGCTAAATGCCCTTTTCAGGGCAATGCAAAAGAGCTAAATGCCCTTTTAAGGGCAATGCCCATACAAATGGTTAGCTTAGGTTTTTTTTAGATAGTTTTTTTATTTTGTGGGTTTGGGCGGGTGGGGGTTTGTAATGTTAGTGGGACTTTGTATTTTTTTTTTCAGGTAAAAGAGCTGCTTAACTTAGGGCAATGCCCTACAAAAGGGTGTTTTTTAAAAAAAAAATGGGTATTAGAATAGGAATATATTTTATTATTTTTGATAATTTGTTTGTTATTTTGTATAATGTATTTTTTTCATTTTGGGGTGGGTTTTTATTTTTAGATTAGGGCTTGGGCATTTCATAAAAGAGCTGAATGCCCTTTTAAGGGCAGGAAAAAGAGCTAAATGCCCTTTTAAGGGCAATGCCCATACAAATGCCCTTTTCAGGGCAATGGGTAGATTAGGTTTTACTTTATTTTTATTTTGTGGGTTTGGGGGGGATGTACACTGTTAGGGGGTGTTTGTTTTGTAGCAAAAGAGCTGTTAACTTTAGGGCAATGCCCCACAAAAGGCCCTTTAAGGGCCCTTGGTAGTTTATTATAGATTAGGCTTTTTTTTTTTTTTTTTTTTTTTTTTAAAGGGTATTAGAATTAGAAGGGTATTAGAATTAGAAGGGTATTTATTATTTTGGATAATTTCGTTTGTTATTTAATTGTAATTTTAGTGTTTTTTATTTTTTGTAATGTTAGGTTTTAGTGTAAGGCAGCTTAGGTTTTATTTCACAGGTAAGTTTGTATTTATTTTAACTAGGTAGTTAGTAAATAGTTAATAACTATTTACTAACTAGTCTGCCTAGTTAAAATAAATACAAACTTACCTGTGAAATAAAAATAAAACCTAAGCTAGCTACAATATAACTATTAGTTATATTGTAGCTAGCTTAGGTTTTATTTCACAGGTAAGTATGTATTTAGTTTTAAATAGGAATTATTTAGTTATTAATTGCAACTTTAATGTAGCTCTATTTTAATTATGTTAAAGTTAGGGGGTGTTAGGGTTACGTTAGGATTAGGTTTAGGGGTTAATCATTTAATTTAGGTTGTTGCAATGTGGGAGGCTGGCGGTTTAGGGGTTAATAGGTTTATTTAGTAGTGATGTGGAAGGCCAGAGGTTTAGGGGTTAATAGCTTTCTTTAGTGGTGGCGATGTCGGGGAGCGGCAGAATAGGGGTTCATATATTTATTATAGTGTGGGTGATGTTGGAGTGCTGGGGAATAGGGGTTAATAGCTTTAGTATAGTGGCGGCGATATTGAGAGCGGCAGATTAGGGGTTAATAGATTTATTTAGGTGGCAGCAATATCGGGAGCGGAAGATTCGGGGTTAATAACATTATGTAGGTGTCGGGGGCAGCAGATTAGGGGTGTTTAGACGTGAGGTTTATGTTAGGTTTAAACGTATCTTTTTTTCCCCCCATAGATATCAATGGGGATGCTTTACAGAGCTTTTCTTTCCACGATCGCAGATGTTAGGCTTTTTTCTGACCTTCTCTTCCCATTGATGTCTATGGGGAAAGCGTGCACAAGCACGTCAAAACAGCGCTTGAATTGTGTGCGGTATGGAGCTTAAAACCACCATATCGCACGCACAAGCCGGCTGTTTGAAAACCTGTAATGGCTGCGCTATAGAGGGTTAAATAACGCAACTTTTGTTACGTTCGTTAATTTCCCTATAGTGCGCATAACTCGTAATCTAGCTGAATGAAATTTGTCAGAAAAAACTCTACTAATCATTAGAAATTAAGACTAATTGCTTTTGCATTGTCTTTTTATTATGCATTTCTACTGTATTTAACGGTCCTTTATTAAGTAATATTGTTTTATTTTTTATTAAATGGAGTTTAAAGGGTCAGGAATGTAAACTACGTTTACTTCCATTATCAAATTGGGTTTATAAACTTAGGCTAAGGGGTGTGCACATGCCTTTAGCCTTCTATGGATAAAGCATTTACAACAATGTCAATCACAAGCTATACATTATGCCTCATTTTTTAAATCAACATTAACAGCTAATTCCCTCTTAAAAAGAGTGTTCCTCAGTTATCAGAAAGCGAATGTGATGAAAGCACGAGCACCACCGCACATAGATACTTCATACTAATGCTTATATGTACTTCTTACTAATTCTCACTGGCAGATAGGTACTTCCTACTAATGCTCATTGGCTGATAATTACTTCTTACTAATGCTCATTGGCTGAAAGGCGCTTCCTACTAATACTCACTGGCAGATAGGTACTTCCTACTAATGTTCATTGGCTGATAATTACTTCTTACGAATGCTCATTGGCTGATAATTACTTCTTACTAATGCTCGTTGGCTGATAATTACTTCCTACTAATGTTCATTGGCTGATAATTACTTCTTACTAATGTTCATTGGCTGATAATTACTTCTTACTAATGCTCATTGGCTGATAATTACTTCCTACTAATGTTCATTGGCTGATAGACACTTCCTACTAATCTTCATTAGCTGAAAGGTACTTCTTACTAATGCTTATTGGCTGAAAGATACTTAATATTATTGCTGATAGTTACTTCTTACTAATGCTCATTGGCTGATAGATACTTCCTACTAATGCTCATTGGCTGATAGGTACTTCATACTAATATCTATTAGCTGATAGGTACTTCTTACTAATGTTCATTGGCTGATAATAACTTCTTACTAATGCTCATTGGCTGATAGGTACAACCTACTAATGCTCATTGGCTAACAATTACTTCCTGCTAATGCTCATTGGCTGATAGGTACATCTCACTAATACTCATTGGCTGATAATTACTTCCTACTAATGCTCATTGGCTGATAGACACTTCCTACTAATGCTCATTAGCTGATAGGTACTTCTTGCTAATGCTCATTGGCTGGTAGGTACTTCCTACTTATACTGATAGGTACTTCTTACTAATGCTTATTAGCTGATAGGTACTTCTTACTAATGCCCATTCGCTGATCGACACTTCCTACTAATGCTCATTGACTGATAGGTACTTACTAATGCTCATTCGCTGATCAGCACTTCCTACTAATGCCTTCAATTGGCTAATAGGTTATTCCTACTAATGCTCATTGTCAAATAGGTAATTCCTACTAATGCTCATTGGCTGATAGGTACTTTTTGCTAATGCTCATTGGCTGATATGTACTTCCTACTAATGCTCATTGGCTGATAGGTACTCTTGCTAATGCTCATTCGCTGATCAACACCTCCTACTAATGCTCATTGACTGATAGGTACTTACTAATGCTCATTCGCTGATCAGCACTTCCTACTAATGCCTCCTATTGGCTAATAGGTTATTCCTAATAATGCTCATTGGCTAATAGGTAATTCCTACTAATGCTCATTGGCTGATAGGTACTTCTAGCTAATGCTCATTGACTGATAGGTGCTTCATACTAATGTTTACTGGCGGATAGGTACTTCTTACTAATGCTCATTAGTTTATAGGTACTTCCTACTAATGCTGATTGATACATCTTGCTAATGCTCATTGGCTGATAGGTACTTCCCTCTAATGCTTATTGGCTGATAGGTACATACTACTAATGCTCATTGGTTGATAGGTACTTCTTACTAATGCTCATTAGTTTATAGGTACTTCCTACTAATGCTGATTGGTACATCTTGCTAATGCTCATTGGCTGATAGGTATTTCCCACTAATGCTCATTGGCTGATAGGTACATACTACTAATGCTCATTGGCTGATGGGTACTTCTTACTAATGCTGATTTTCTGATAGGTACTTCCTACTAATGCTCATTAGCTGATAGGTACTTCCTACTAATGCTCATTAGCTAACAGGTACTTCCTACTAATGTTAATTGGCTGATTGACACATTCTACTAATGTTCATTAGCTGATAGTTACTTCTTGCTAATATTTATTGGCTGATAGGTACGTCCTACGAATGCTCATTGGCTGATAGGTACTTCCTACGAGTGTTCATTGGCTTATAGGTACTTCTTGCTAATACTCATTGTCTGGTAAGTACTTCCTACTAATGCTGATAGGAATTTCTTGCTAAAGCTGATTGACTGATAAGTACTTCCTACTAATGCTAATTGGCAGATAGGTACTTCTTACTAATAATCATTGGCTGATAGGTATTTCTTACTAATGCTTCTTGGCTGATAGGCACTTCCTACTGATACTCATTGGCTGATAATTACTTTTCACTAATGCTCATTGGCTGATAGACACTTCCTACTAATTCTCATTAACTGATAGGTACTTTCTACTAATGCTCATTGGCTGATAGGTACTTCCTACTAATGTTCATTAGCTGAGAGGTACTTCCTACTAATGCTCATTAGCTGATAGGCATTTCATACTAATGCTCATTAGTTGATAGGTACATCCTACTAATGCTCATGGAGAGAAATCCATCGAGTTCAACCTATACAAATCTAATATACTTACAATAAAGCTCCAGTTGAACTTAAATATATCCCATTAAAATGTGACCCATTTAACACAATCAATCATATCCCTGAATTCTGTTTCTACACAGAAATGTATCCAAACCATTTTGAAATGTATCTAAGGTATTGGCATTCCCAAGGTATTGGCATTCACTACCTCCTTTGGTAATGAGTTCCACAATTTTATTGCTCATACAGTGAAAAAGTGTTTCTGTTGCAGAAGATTAAATCTCCTTTTCTCCAGCCTTAAATTGTGAACTCTTGTCACAAACAATTTTCTTGGAATAAACAGAGATTCTGCAATCTCTGTATATGAGCCTTGAATATATTTATATAAAGTAATCATGTCACCTCTCAAGTGCCTTTTTTCTAGAGAAAACAGACCTAGTTTGTCTAATATCTCCACTTACCTTAAATTCTCCATTCCCCTTATTAGCTTTGTGGCCCTTCTCTGAACTTTTTCTAGGTCTGCAATGTCTTTTTTTGAGATCGGTCCCCAGAATTGCACTCCATACTCAAGGTGAGGTCTTACCAGGGATTTATATAGTGACAAAATTATGCTTTCCTCCCTTGCATCAATGACTCATTTAATACATGCTAGTATCTTATTAGCCTTAGAAGCCGCTGCCCTGCATTGTGCGCCCATCTTTAGCTTGTTATCTATATACTACTCCCAAATCCCTTTCCTCCCCTATTTGGCTAAATCTAGTCCCATTTAAATAATACATTGCCTGCTTATTTTTACTTCCAAAATGTAGAACCTTGCATTTTCCCATATTAAATCTCATTTTCCATTTAACTGCCCATGCTGATTACTTGCTAAGTACTTCCTACTAATGCTCATCGGCGGATAGGTACTTCTTACTAATACTCATTGGCTGATAGGCACTTCCTACCAATGTTTATTAGCTGATAGGCACTTCCTACCAATGCTCATTAGCTGATAGGCACTTCCTACTAATGCTCATTGGCTAATAGGTACTTCCTGTTAATGCTCGTTGGCTGATAGGTACTTCCTGCTTATGCTCATTGGCTGATAGGCACTTCCTACTAATGTTCATTGGCTGATAGGCACGCCTTACTGATGTTCAGGTGCTAATAGGAACTTCCTGCTAATGTTCAGTGGCTGATAGGCACTCCCTACTGATGTTCAATGGCTGATAAGCACTCCCTACTGATGTTCATTGGCTGATAGGCACTCCCTACTGATGTTCATTGGCTGATAGGCACTCCCTACTTTTGTACAGATGTTAATAAGCTCTAAATTCCTTTGGTGAGTTTGAGTGGTAAATCAGAGTTTAAAATATTTTGGGCTAGATTACAAGTGAGGCGCAAACGTTTTTGTGCAATTGATATTGTGTTTTCACGAACTGTTTTAATTGTACTGATGTTACAAGTTGAGCCAAATTTAGATTGTGCTATTGCAATAGCGATTTACGCTTCAATCCTTACCGCGATCTCAGAGCTGTGGTTAACTGTTTTCCGAAACTAAAAAGTTGCACAAAACACATAAAAAATACATTACAGACCGAGAGTCAATAGAGTGACGATGTTTCTAGCAAGGGAAGATGGTGGACTGGGTCTCCCAGACCTCAGACTGTACAGAAAAGCAATGATCTTACAAAGAGTGGTCAAATGGTGCCAGGTTAATCTACAAAAAGATTGGATCACGATAGATAAAGACATTTTACAAGTACATGACTTGTCGCCCCTACTGTGGACGACTAGTAAGCACAGATCTTCACGAATACTAGGGTTCCCCCTGTTGGAGGAACTGTTTGGAGTATGGGATAGTACGATACGAGTGGACTACCATGTCTCTACGCTGTATTCCCCCCTGACGCCTGTATATGGCAATCCTGACCTACCTTTACAGACTAGAATATCCCCAGAACAGAGCAGAATGTGTGGTAACAGAGTGGCCAGTTTTGTTTTAATGGGGAGAATAAAGACAAAGGAAGAGATTTTGACTGACTTCCCTGAACTCCCAGTATTGTGGTTTACCTATCTACAGATAGGACATTATATAAACACCCACAAACATAAGTCGCAATTAGTGAGGGATCTTACACTCTTTGAGGCACTATGCACGAAAAGCACCCCATCTAGACATCTGATCTCTATCATCTACACTCTTCTCCTTCATCCTAAGGACAGTCCTCTACCAAACTACACTAGAATGTGGCACAGAGAGCTAGGCACAGATTTATCCGAGGAGGCCTGGCAATGAATTTTTCATGCTGCCAAGACAGTATCGGTCTCTGCTCGTATACAGGAGTCTCATTACAAGTTCTTGAGCCAATGGTACCTTATGCCATCTAGGCTTCGGGCAATCTACCCTAGAGTCTCAGATAAGTGCTGGAGGGGGTGCGGAGAAACAGGAACGATTTTACATATTTGGTGGGATTGCTCTCTTTTAGAGCCCTTCTGGACTTCCATTTGGCGGGAGATTCAGGTGATTCTGGAGATGGATGTGCCAAAAATGCCAGAAATCTTGCTATTCCATTTTCCCAGTAAAATAGAGAACAATCTGAAAAAGACCCTCCTAAAATTGATGTTGACAGGAGCTAAAAATCTTATCCCCCAGAGGTGGAAGTCTGCCCAGATCCCCACGCTTGCGGAATGGAAACAAAGTGTGCGGGATATTCTGCTACTGGAAAAATATCACTATGCCAAAATTCTGAAATTAGATGTTTATGAGACACTCCTGCAAATGTGGGACGGTGCCCGTCTGGAGGGCTAACTTGTAGACCTGGGGCCCCTGAAATTTAGTAGACAGTTGTAGAATGTGAGACATAATTTTAATTATTTTTTTTTTTCTCTTCTCTCCCTCCCTTTCCCCCCTCCCCTTTCTTCAGTTCTATACATCTCCTTTTCCACTACCTGACTACTCCCTTGTCTATACAAAATTGAGAGGTGTGCAGAGTCAGGCCTTTTTATACGTGGCAACGTACTGGAACAGGTTAATGTAATTTTTATATTTCACCTAGACCTGTTAGGTTTTTGTGTGTTTGTTATGTTCAAGCATTGGGTCTATCTTTAAAGGATATTATATATGTTATGGAAAATTCCTAAAAAATGTAAAAATGGAGCAAAATGATTATCGTGGTTTTGTCAAATACTATGTATTCAGCTGATTGTTTGGCATACTGGTCAATTCACCGGGCCCTGGCCTTGTGGGGGTCCCTTGGGTTGTTCAGTGCCACTTAATTGTGAGTTGTTGTTGACTCGTATTTTTGTATGCCATACCACTGATTTCCTTGTATAATGTTTGTTTACTTTTTCAATAAAGCTCCTTTGAAAAAAAAAAAATACATTACAAAGTGCACTCATAATAACACCATCTAACAAAAATTATTCTAAAAAAAATTGCATTAAAAAGTTATAAGGGCTCAAAGATATGTGTAAGAAAAAAAAAGGCAGGCAAAGGGCTTTAACATTGAGATACATACATATACATATGTATGTACATGTATGTATTTATATATATATGTATTAATGTATTTATATGTGTATATATGTATTTACAGACATATATACACATATAAAAACATAAATTTATATGTATACATATTTTTCAAATTTCATGTCGTGTATGCGCATATTACAGTATGCGATCAGGTATGCGCATATTACAAACAACATATTAAAGAACATTGGAATATGAAATATTCATAACTACATGAAATTTCTTTTCTCCATTTACTTCTATTTGGGAATATGTGAACAAGCACGCAATATTGTAAATTTAGATTTCTGCGCTAGTCAGGTTACTGCTTACGCAAAATAAGGTTTTTTTAACTTGTAATATGAGCACAACTCGACTAGCGCAAAAAGGTTAATTTTAGCTGAGTTTTTGCAATTGCAGAAAAAAAATATTCGCCACTTGTAATCTAGCCCTTTGCCATTTATTAGAATCTTCATGAACTCCCTTAACCTCCCAACACTCACAGCTGAGCAACGGGATACATTAACCACCCCCTTTACCCTTGGAGAAATTAAGGCCTAGATTTAGAGTTCGGCGTTAGCCGTGAAAACCAGCGTTAGAGGCTCCTAACGCTGGTTTTAGGCTACCGCCGGTATTTGGAGTCACTCAAAATAGGGTCTAACGCTCACTTTTCAGCCGCGACTTTTCCATACCGCAGATCCCCTTACGTAAATTGCGTATCCTATCTTTTCAATGGGATCTTCCTAACGCCGGTATTTAGAGTCGTTTCTGAAGTGAGCGTTAGAGCTCTAACGACAAAACTCCAGCCGCAGGAAAAAAGCAGGAGTTAAGAGCTTTCTGGGCTAACGCCGGTTCATAAAGCTCTTAACTACTGTGCTCTAAAGTACACTAACACCCATAAACTACCTATGTACCCCTAAACCGAGGTCCCCCCACATCGCCGCCACTCGATTAAATTTTTTTAACCCCTAATCTGCCGACCGCCACCTACGTTATACTTATGTACCCCTAATCTGCTGCCCCTAACACCGCCGACCCCTGTATTATATTTATTAACCCCTAACCTGCCCCCCTCAACGTCGCCGCCAGCTACTTACAATAATTAACCCCTAATCTGCCGACCGCAAAGCGCCGCCACCTACGTTATCCTTATGTACCCCTAATCTGCTGCCCCTAACACCGCCGACCCCTATATTATATTTATTAACCCCTAATCTGCCCCCCTCAACGTCGCCGACACCTGCCTACACTTATTAACCCCTAATCTGCCGAGCGGACCTGAGCACTACTATAATAAAGTTATTAACCCCTAATCCGCCTCACTAACCCTATCATAAATAGTATTAACCCCTAATCTGCCCTCCCTAACATCGCCGACACCTAACTTCAATTATTAACCCCTAATCTGATGACCGGAGCTCACCGCTACTATAATAAATGGATTAACCCCTAAAGCTAAGTCTAACCCTAACACTAACACCACCCTAACTTAAATATAATTTACATCTAACGAAATTAATTAACTCTTATTAAATAAATTATTCCTATTTAAAGCTAAATACTTACCTGTAAAATAAATCCTAATATAGCTACAATATAAATTATAATTATATTGTAGCTATTTTAGGATTAATATTTATTTTACAGGCAACTTTGTAATTATTTTAACCAGGTACAATAGCTATTAAATAGTTAAGAACTATTTAATAGTTACCTAGTTAAAATAATAACAAAATGACCTGTAAAATAAGTCCTAACCTAAATTATAATTAAACCTAACACTACCCTATCAATAAATTAATTAAATAAAATACCTACAATTACCTACAATAAAACCTAACACTACACTATCAATAAATAAATTAAATACAATTGTAGGTATTTTATTTAATTAATTTATTGATAGGGTAGTGTTAGGTTTAATTATAACTTAGGTTAGGACTTATTTTACAGGTAATTTTGTTATTATTTTAACTAGGTAACTATTAAATAGTTCTTAACTATTTAATAGCTATTGTACCTGGTTAAAATAATTACAAAGTTGCCTGTAAAATAAATATTAATCCTAAAATAGCTACAATGTAATTATAATTTATATTGTAGCTATATTAGGATTTATTTTACAGGTAAGTATTTAGCTTTAAATAGGAATAATTTATTTAATAAGAGTTAATTTATTTTGTTAGATGTAAATTATATTTAAGTTAGGGGGGTGTTAGTGTTAGGGTTAGACTTAGCTTTAGGGGTTAATCCATTTATTATAGTAGCGATGAGCTCCGGTCGTCAGATTAGGGGTTAATAATTGAAGTTAGGTGTCGGCGATGTTAGGGAGGGCAGATTAGGGGTTAATACTATTTATGATAGGGTTAGTGAGGCGGATTAGGGGTTAATAACTTTATTATAGTAGCGCTCAGGTCCGCTCGGCAGATTAGGGGTTAATAAGTGTAGGCAGGTGTCGGCGACGTTGTGGGGGGCAGGTTAGGGGTTAATAAATATAATATAGGGGTCGGCGGTGTTAGGGGCAGCAGATTAGGGGTACATAGGGATAATGTAAGTTGCGGCGGTTTACGGAGCGGAAGATTAGGGGTTAATAATATAATGCAGGGGTCAGCGATAGCGGGGGCGGCAGATTAGGGGTTAATAAGTGTAAGGGTAGGGGTGTTTAGACTCGGGGTACATGTTAGAGTGTTAGGTGCAGACGTAGGAAGTGTTTCCCCATAGGAAACAATGGGGCTGCGTTAGAAGCTGAACGCTGCTTTTTTGCAGGTGTTAGGTTTTTTTTCAGCTCAAACAGCCCCATTGTTTCCTATGGGAGAATCGTGCACGAGCACGTTTTTGAGGCTGGCCGCGTCCGTAAGCAACTCTGGTATCGAGAGTTGCATTTGCGGTAAAAATGCTCTACGCTCCTTTTTTGGAGCCTAACGCAGCATTTTTTTGGACTCTCGATACCAGAGTTAATTTTATGGTGCGGCCAGAAAAAAGCCTGAGTAGCGTTAACAGCCCATCTACCGCCAAACTCCAAATCTAGGCCTATGTAAGTCATTCAAAACTTGAAATCATTTAAGACCCCAGGACCCAATGGGTACCCAGCGCACTTTTACAAAAACAAAATCTATGCTTACCTGATAAATGTCTTTCTTTCCAGATATAGTGAGTCCACGGTGTCCTCAATTACTGTTGAGAATATCACTCATGGCCAGCAGGAGGAGGCAAAAAGAACCACAGCCAAGCTGTTAAGAATCACTCCCCTTCCTGGAGAAAAAAAGGAGTAACACAAGGTTTAGAGGTGCCTCAGGTTTAGTAAAAAAAACTGTCTTAAAATAAAATAGTGGGGCCGTGGACTCATCATATCCGGAAATAAATAAATTTATCAGGTAAGCATAAATTTAGTTTTTTTTCCTAAGATATGGTGAGTCCACAGTGTTCTCAATTACTGTTGGGAACCAATACCCAAGCTAGAAGACACAGAGGACTAGGGAGGGACAAGAAAGGTAGACCTAAACAGAAGGCACCATCACTTTAAGAACCTTCCTCCCAAAAGAAGCCTCAACCGAGGCAAAATAATCAAATTTGCAAAATCTGGAAAAAGTATGCAGAGAAGACCAAGTTGCCGCCTTGCAAACCTGTTCCACAGAAGCTTCATTTTTGAAAGCCCAAGAAGAAGAGACAGCTCTAGTAGAATGAGCTGTAATTCTCTCAGGATGCTGCAGTCTAGCAGTCTCATAGGCCAAATGAATTATACTTCTCAACCAGAGAGAAAGAGAAATAGCAGTAGCTTTCTGACCTTCACATTTCCCAGAGAAACAAACAAACAGGGCAGAAGACTGGTGAAAATCCTTAGTTGCCTGTAGATAGAATTTCAGAGCACGCACAACGTCCAAGTTGTGCAGCAAACGTTCCTTATGAGAAGAAGGATTAGGACATAGAGAAGGAACAACAGTTTTCTGATTAATATTTCTAGCCGAAACAACTTTAGGAAGAAAACCAAACTTAGTACAAAGAACCGCCTTATTGGCATGAAAGATAAGGTAAGGCGAATCACACTGCAAAGCCGAGAGTTCCAAGCAGAAGAAATAGCAAAAAGAAACAAAACCATCCAAGATAACAACTTAATATCTATGGAATGCATAGGCTCAAACGGAGCCTGCTGCAAAACTCTAAGAACAAGGTTAAGGCTACAAGGAGGAGCAACAGACTTAAACACAGGCCTGATTCTGACCAAGGCCTGACAAAAAGATTGCACATCCACCAGACGCTTATGTAGCAAAATAGATAAGGCAGAAATCTGACCCTTCAGGGTACTGACCGACAAACCCTTCTCCAGACCTTCCTGGAGAAAAGATAAAATCCTAGGAATCCTGACCCTACTCCAAGAGTAGCCTTTGGATTCACACCAATAAAGATATTTACACCATATCTTATGGTAAATCTTGCTCGTAACAGGCCTGCGAGCCTGAATCAAGGTCTCAATGACCAACTCAGAAAACCCACGCTTAGACAAAACTAAGCGTTCAAACTCCAAGCAGTCAGCTTCAGAAAAATGAGATTTGGATGAAGGAAGGGACCCTGAAGTAAAAGGACCTACCTCAGAGGTAGTCTCCAAGGTGGAAGAGAAAACATTTCCACTAGGTCTGCATACCAGATCCTGCGAGGCCACGCAGGGGCTATTAGAATCACAGATGCTCTCTCCTGTTTGATACGAGCAATGACTCGTGGAAGAAGAGCGAACGGAGGAAATAAGTATGCCAGTCTAAAAAACCCAAGGAACCGTCAGAGTATTTATCAGAGTGGCCTGTGGATCGCTTGACCTTGAACTGTACCTCGGGAGCTTGGCATTCTGCCGAGACGCTATCAGATCCACCTCTGGCACCCCCCATCTGAGGGTCAAGCTCAGAAAATCCACTTCCCAGTTGTCCACTCCTGAAATGTGGATGGCAGATAGACAGCAATTGTGAGCTTCCGCCAACTGAATAATCTGAGCCACCTCCTTCATGGTTAAGGAACACCGAGTTCCTCCCTGGTGGTTAATGTAAGCCACTGAGGTTATGTTGTCCCACTGGGACCTGATAAACCGGGCTAAAGACAACTGAGGCCAAGCCATCAGAGCATTGAAAATCACTCTCAACTCCAAGATTTCCCAGAGTCCCTGCGCCTTTAACGAGTCCCAGACTGCTCCCCAGCCTAGCGCTGTGGTCACAATCACCCAGGAAGATTTAAAAAAGCATGTTCCCTGAGAGAGATGTTCTTGAGAAAGCCACCACGGGAGAGAGTCTCTTGTCGACTGATCTAGATCTATCCTCTGAGACAGATCTGCATAGTCCCAATTCCATTGCCTGAGCATGCATAACTGCAGAGCTCTCAAATGGAATCGAGAAAAGGGAATGATGTCCATGGAAGCAACCATCAGACCAATTACCTCCATACATTGAGCCACTGATGGTCGAACAGTAGACTGTAGAGAGAGGCAAGAGGAAAGAATTTTGGCTTTTCTGACATTTGTCAGAAATATTTTCATCAATAGGGAATCTATTATGGTCCCTAAGAAAACTACCCTTGTAGCTGGAACAAGGGAACTCTTTTCCTGGTTCACTTTCCATTCGTGGGAACATAGAAAAAACAACAAGATCTCTGTGTGAGATTTTGCTTGTGGAAAAGATGGCACCTGAACCAGAATGTCATCCAGATAGGGCGCCACTGCAATTACCCGAGACCGAATCACTGCCAAATGAGCCCCCAGAACCTTTGAGAAAGTTCTTGGAGCTGTGGCAAGGCCAAATGGAAGAGCCACAAAATGAAAGTGTGTGTCCAGAAAAGCAAATCTCAGAAATTGGTGATGATCCCTGTGAATGGGAACATGAAGGTACGCATCCTTTAGGTCTATGGTCATCATGAACTGACCTTCCTGCACTAAAGGAAGAATGGAACGTATAGTCTCCATCTTGAAGGACAGTACTCTGAGAAACACTTTAAGTCTAGAATAGGTCGGAAAGTTCCTTCTTTTTGGGAACCACGAACAGTTTAAAATAGAAACCTAGTCCCTGTTCCTGTACTAGATCCTGTATACATTTCAAGAACGCCTCTCTTTTTATCTGGTCTGCAGATAATCTTGAGAGGTGGAACCTGCCGCTGGGAGGAAAGGTAATTTGTAACCCTGGGATACTATGTCCACAACCCAAGGATCTGGGACATCTCGTATCCATGCTTGAGAGAACTGAGAAAGTCTGCCCCCCCACTTGATCCGATCCCGAATCGGGGGCAAACCCTTCATGCTGATTTAAAATCAGCTGCGGGTTTCTTTGATTGCTTCCCCTTGTTCCAAGACTGACTGGGTTTCCAAGAAGGATTGGACTTGCTCTGCTTGGAAGAGGAAGGGGAAGACTTACCTCTGAAGTTACAAAAGGAACGAAAATTACTCTGACACCCTTTCAGTGTGCTAGGACAGCAAACCAGATATGTTTGCTCCCAATTTGATAACCTACATGGAAGCGTCAGAAATATCCTGGATCTCCTCTAAGGGAGTCTCCGCTTGAAGAAACTCAGACAAGGCATCGAGCCAATAGGCTGCTGCTCTTGTAACAGTGGTAATACATACTGCAGGTTGCCATTAAAGACCTTGATGAACATTCTCTTCAATTAAGCTTCAAGATTGTTGTCCATTGGATCCTTAAAGGAACAACTGTCCTCCATAGGAATAGTGTCAGGGTTTTTTCCCTGCTTTGTTTGCCATGTGCTGCTGGCAGCCATTTTACTCACCTCTCTTGCTGACTCTGGTGCATACTGTGTGATGCTGCTCATTTCCTGCACTTCCTTTTATGGCCAGACTGGTGTACATCACTGTGTGAGACAGATGCAATCTCAAAATTGTAATGTCATCACTTATTATTTAAAGGGCCTCTGTTCAGTATGTTTTGCCCTTGTGTTGTCTCAGACCTGTTTGTGAGAGCTCCTGTGTATTACCTGTCTGTCTGACGTCCCTCCTGGTTCCTGATCCCTGGCTTGTTCCTGACTGCTGTTCTCCTTGTTCCTGATTCCGGCTCGTCTGACTACTCACTTTGGCTCCTGACTTGGCTCATCTGACTATTCACTTTGGCTCCTGACTCAGCTCGTCTGACTACCAACTCTGGTTTTGATTCCTGGCTTGTTATTTGACTCGTGGACTTTTTATTATTTTTTGCTATTAATAAAGGTGTGATTATTTTTCAACTTCTCGTCTTAGTCTGATTCCTGGCATCCTGACAAATAGTAGTTCTCTTGGCCAGAGTAGAAATGACCCCTTCTACTTTATATTTAAAGTTTTTTATTGATGGTTTTGTACAACAACTACATTGTAAATACGTATACATCAATACTGCATTACAGAATAATAGTTATCTAAGCAGTGATGATAAAAAAAACAACCTGTCATGCAATATTTTGCCCTTTTTTAACTGAAAACCAACTTTTTGGTATATTTTTAATACCTCGTAATGACTGTAGCTATTAGTCCAGGCTCATTCTAAGAGAACAATGTAGCCACTGCGGAGACCCACTTTGTAATGAGTAAAATACATGTTGAGTATTAGCTTTCTGTTTTTTTTATGGGTCTTGATACAAAGTGTCAGATATGGAGCGAGGGGGGAATCAGGGAAATGTCAGCGGATAAGCACCACTTTAATAACAAATAATATATCTATATACATTGACCAGAGAGGGAAGGGAAGGGGGGTTAGCAATTAACTATAGGATAGTCAATGTAAGCTATGGACTCTAAGGGTCACTGCCACACTTGAAAACTAAAGATACATTGCAATTAAAGAGGGAAACTGCACACAAATAAATTCAAGGTTGTATGGTCTGTATGTCTATCTCAAGGTCAAGAGCCTCATGCAACAATAAACGTAGAAAGAGAAGGAAAACTGGGCTAAATTATAGGACTAAGTTTAACTAACAGATGACGCTTCCGGTCAGACTATGCTGATATGTATTAGAGAAGTTATATTGCCTTATAGAATAACTTGGCCAAATCATCCAGTCCCTTCGAAATACTGAGAGAGGGAATAGAATTATATTACTTATGCCGGTCATATTGCTTAAACTAACATATGCAGGGATCAGGACATATAATTATAGCTTAGTATAAATAATCTTAAAGCATTTTCAAACTATAAGACCCCTCATTTAGACAAAATTGGAAGGTGTCTTATAGGCATCCCTTTTTGAAATAAAAATGATAACAAAGTCCTGTTGCATCTAGGCATACAACTATCTAACCATAAACATATAAGTCTAAAATTAAAATACCACTCAGCACTGGAAGATTTAAAGTGGAAGAGTGCATGGGATTGCTTGTGGGTTTAGATCATGATATGTGCACACCATGGATACTTATCGTAGAGGGAATATACGAGTGTCTTACGGTTGCTATTGCAAAATGGCTTATAGGGAAGAGGGGTTGAGATAAAAAGTGAATGTAAAGTTAAAAAGTTTTGGGAGATGTAAATAAGTAATAAAGTTCCCCCCTAGTAGCTCCCATTTTTTTCGAACAGCAACTCTCTATAGCTTAGTGCTATAACCCTTGCTCACAGAATTGAAGACCTTGGAGGGAGATAATAGGGGCAATGTATATGATAGATAGGGGAGTAGAGTAGTCTAGTGTAAAGGCACAAACAGCATATTAACTGTCTTCCAAATATTGTGTGCATAGTGAGCTGGGTTATTGGTAGTGTTGTTGCAAAATTCACATAGCAATAAACAGTATCAATAGCGAGTTTACAATAGTTATACAATTATATTCATAAAACATTTTGGAGTACCAATAGTCAGTCACACCTATGTTATGCAATTATTACAAATTTACGAAAATGTCCGGCTCCCAGATTATCCTAACTGAATATATTACTAGGCTATAAGATGCAATAGTCTGAGGAAGCAACAAGAGGTGCCATATTCAATATATAAGAGTGTAAAGGCAAATAGTTCTCAAAGGTATTAACCCACTATGTGCGTGCAGAAATTAGGTAAAGAGTTATGGTCTGCTGATCATGTCCCTCCCGTGCCTTAGGGTAAGTAGCAATAATATAACAAGCTCATATGTTTGAAAATATAGATTCTCATGAATTAGTGAGCTACATGTGGATTATTATGTTATAGTCCCTGTAACGTTGAAAATGGGGTTAAATTTGCTAGAACCAACTCCCCAATAGGGTCCAACATATTCCTGCTCACACGGGCCGAAAACTATCGGTAATATGATATAGTATTAGTAGGTACATCTGAATTTCCAGCCTATTGCTATCTGAGACAATATAGATTTCTCAGGAATATAGTGGTATATTCTTAATGCTGGATATAGACTAATTATTCAAACTGTCTGGGTTATGGTAACTCTGTGATGTGAGCTCTGGGACAAGGGCCTATGTATGTGGCTAATTTCACAGGTAATGCTATCTTCTCTATAACAATTAGCCATAGTGTACAGTAAGGTATGTCCGCTTCAGATACTAAACTAAGCATAATGATATTAACATGTACATAAACAAAGTTTCCTACTAATTAACTCCCTAGACAGCTACTTTTAATAAACAGATCCTAGCTAGATAAATTATGATAAGACAGATTTACTTTTTGGAGAAGGGCATAATACCTAAGAGATAGCAACTGTCTGTAAAAAGTCCTGAGGAAGGTATCCTCCATTTGTGCAGGATGAGTATTTTCAAAAAGACCCTGAAAATATCAATAGGTTAGGTCAGAGAGTCCATATTGACTTACGAGGATCTGTCCCAAGCTTTGATATTGATCCTGTGTACATATAATTATCCAATACCCCTACGAAAAGGGCTGAGTCCGTCAGCATTGAAATGTGGGCTCATGATGGAAAACAGGCTGAAAAAATGCATTCGCAGAAGCTCTCTTACACACAGCTGATCCGCTTGGAGTGAAGATAATCGGCATGTATAAAAGACTAGGGACGCTGCTAATCTTGTTTGCAAGGATTCCTCAATATAGTCTAAGTCACCAATCTTTGGAGGGTCACTGTATGATCTCGCTATGCTTGTCACTTCCACTGCTGCTTCTGCCCATGTGAGTGAATGCTTCCACAGCGTATCGCAGATGAGTGCAGCGGCAGGATCCTCTCTATACAGATTCAGAGCGCAGGACTCCGGAAGGTCTGCATCTGAATGCCCTCGTGGGACAGTTGATGTAGTCGCCGTTATGCTGGAAGGAGGTTGTAAGTTGCCAAACTGCCTGTCGTGTTCCGGCACGTCCATTTTCAGGGCTAAAGTTTTTAAGAGCTCACGGATTTCGTTATATAGTGTATCATCCATGTTGGCTATTATTTGTACCCCCTCTTATTAGCGTTATAGCGGTTCTGCTTCACCCAGCAGACAGGGGGGGGGATAAGCCGATGGTAAGGTGCCTCCACCGGATCTGTACAAACATTTAGTATAGGAGTTGCGTAGTTGTAATCTTCTCAACACCAATATAGACCAGTGCAGCTTCACTTCATATATCCCATTTCGTAGTGGAAGATCATTGTTTGCTAGTTGGGAAGAAGATATTTAGTATATTAATAGTATAAGGCCTGGAGCTTCAGCCATCTGCATCTGGATCCGGCGGTTGCTAGGACCCGCCCCCCGACCCCTTCTACTTTAGGCACCGTTTGCCACAACTCCTTAATAGAGTCAGCAACAGGAAACATCTTCTTAAAGACAGGAGGGGAAAAGGAATTCCAGTCTTCTCCCATTCCTGTGCTATAATCTCCGTGGCATGATCTGGCACAGGAAACACCTCCACAGAGGAAGGAACATCAAAGTATTTATTAAGCTTGCTAGATTTCCTAGGGTTAACAGCGATAGGAGTATATGAGTCGTCAAGAGTAGCCAAAACATCCTTTAACAGTATACAGAGGTGTTCAAGCTGAAATCTGAAGGATACAACTTCAGCATCAGATGAAGGAATTAAACTGTCCGAGTCTGAGATTTCACCCTCAGAGGCTACCGAAGTATCTTCCTCATCAGACTTATGAGAAAGAGCAACAAGGTTAGCCTGCCCTGGAACAGAAACCTTACTATCTGAATCTCTAAATTTCCTCTTGCGCTTCCCCTGTAGCATGGGAATAGCAGCCAATGCTGCAGATACAGCAGAAGATACCTGGGCAGCAATTTCTGCTTGCAAATATACTCCCCCAGGAGATTAAGAGGAACAGGCAGGGCACTGCATGTGACGCCAATGAGGCTTGGGACGTCTGAGGAGAAAACTGTGGCATTGCCTGAACAGCATCATCCTGAGGGACTGTTGGCTGTGAAACAAAAAGTCTGTCTTTATTCTTTAAAGTTCTATCTATACATGAAGAACAAAAAGGCAAGGGCAACACAATTGGATTATTCTTACAAATTGGACACCTATCCATGGAAACAGTAACCTGTTCCATGATGCAGGATATAATTTTAAATATATATTTTTTTTTAATGTACTGTCTCTTTAAGAGAAAAAATAAATAACTGTGTCTCTAGAGAGGATGTTTCCCCAATAAAAAGGACAAAAGGACCGCCACAATAAATAAAACAGAATTTATGCTTACCTGATAAATTACTTTCTCCAACGGTGTGTCCGGTCCACGGCGTCATCCTTACTTGTGGGAATATCTCTTCCCCAACAGGAAATGGCAAAGAGCCATATAGTCCCTCCTAGGCTCCGCCCACCCCAGTCATTCGACCGACGGACAGGAGGAAAAATATAGGAGAAACCATATGGTACCGTGGTGACTGTAGTTAGAGAAATAATTCATCAGACCTGATTAAAAAAACCAGGGCGGGCAGTGGGATCCAGGACACACCGTTGGAGAAAGTAATTTATCAGGTAAGCATAAATCTGTTTTCTCCAACATTGGTGTGTCCGGTCCACGGCGTCATCCTTACTTGTGGGAACCAATACCAAAGCTTTAGGACACGGTATGAAGGGAGGGAGAAAATCAGGTTACCTAAACGGAAGGCACCACGGCTTGCAAAACCTTTCTCCCAAAAATAGCCTCCGAAAAAGCAAAAGTATCAAATTTGTAAAATTTGGCAAAAGTGTGCAGTGAAGACCAAGTCGCTGCCTTACATATCTGGTCAACAGAAGCCTCGTTCTTGAAGGCCCATGTGGAAGCCACAGCCCTAGTGGAGTGAGCTGTGATTCTTTCAGGAGGCTGCCGTCCGGCAGTCTCATAAGCCAATCGGATGATGCTTTTAAGCCAAAAGGAAAGAGAGGTAGAAGTCGCTTTTTGACCTCTCCTTTTACCAGAATAGACAACAAACAAAGAAGATGTTTGTCTGAAAACTTTTGTAGCCTCTAAATAGAATTTTAGAGCACGGACTACGTCCAAATTGTGTAACAAACGTTCCTTCTTTGAAACTGGATTCGGACATAAAGAAGGTACAACTATCTCCTGGTTAATATTCTTGTTAGAAACAACCTTTGGAAGAAAACCAGGCTTAGTACGCAAAACCACCTTATCTGCATGGAACACCAGATAGGGTGGAGAACACTGCAGAGCAGATAACTCTGAAACTCTTCTAGCAGAAGAAATAGCAACCAAAAACAAAACTTTCCAAGATAGTAACCTAATATCTATGGAATGTAAAGGTTCAAACTGAACCCCTTGAAGAACTGAAAGAACTAGATTTAGACTCCAGGGAGGAGTCAAAGGTCTGTAAACAGGCTTGATCCTAACCAGAGCCTGAACAAATGCTTGAACATCTGGCACAGCTGCCAGTCTTTTGTGTAGTAAGACAAATAAAGCAGAGATCTGTCCCTTTAGAGAACTTGCAGATAATCCTTTCTCCAAACCTTCTTGTAGAAAGGAGAGAATCTTAGGAATTTTTATCTTATTCCATGGGAATCCTTTGGATTCACACCAACAGATATATCTTTTCCATATTTTATGGTAAATCTTTCTAGTTACCGGTTTTCTGGCCTGAACCAGAGTATCTATCACAGAATCTGAAAACCCACGCTTTGATAGAATCAAGCATTCAATCTCCAAGCCGTCAGCTGGAGGGAGACCAGATTTGGATGTTCGAATGGACCCTGAACAAGAAGGTCCTGTCTCAAAGGTAGCTTCCATGGTGGAACCGATGACATATTCACCAGGTCTGCATACCAAGTCCTGCGTGGCCACGCAGGAGCTATCAAGATCACCGAGGCCCTCTCCTGTTTGATCCTGGCTACCAGCCTGGGAATGAGAGGAAACAGTGGAAATACATAAGCTAGGTTGAAGGTCCAAGGTGCTACTAGTGCATCTACTAGAGTCGCCTTGGGATCCCTGAATCTGGACCCGTAGCAAGGAACCTTGAAGTTCTGACGAGACGCCATCAGATCCATGTCTGGAATGCCCCATAATTGAGTTAGTTGGGCAAAGATCTCCGGGAGGAGTTCCCACTCCCCCGGATGGAATGTCTGACGACTCAGATAATCCGCTTCCCAGTTTTCCACACCTGGGATGTGGAACGCAGATAGGTGGCAGGAGTGATCCTCCGCCCATTGAATTATTTTGGTCACTTCTTTCATCGCCAGGGAACTCCTTGTTCCCCCCTGATGATTGATATACGCAACGGTCGTCATGTTGTCTGATTGGAATCTTATGAATCTGGCCTTTGCAAACTGAGGCCAAGCCCTGAGAGCATTGAAGATCGCTCTTAGTTCCAGAATGTTTATCGGGAGAAGAGACTCTTCCTGAGACCATAGTCCCTGAGCTTTCAGGGATTCCCAGACCGCGCCCCAGCCCACTAGACTGGCGTCGGTCGTGATAATGACCCACTCTGGTCTGCGGAAGCTCATTCCCTGGGATAGATGGTCCAGGGTCAGCCACCAACGGAGTGAATCTCTGGTCTTCTGATCTACTTGAATCATTGGAGACAAGTCTGTATAGTCCCCATTCCACTGTTTGAGCATGCACAGTTGTAATGGTCTTAGATGAATTCGTGCAAAAGGAACTATGTCCATTGCTGCAACCATCAACCCTACTACTTCCATGCACTGCGCTATGGAAGGACGTGGAACAGAATGAAGAACTTGACAAGTGCTTAGAAGTTTTGACTTTCTGACCTCTGTCAGAAAAATCCTCATTTCTAAGGAATCTATTATTGTTCCCAAGAAGGGAACTCTTGTTGACGGAGACAGAGAACTTTTTTCTATGTTCACCTTCCATCCGTGTGATCTGAGAAAGGCCAGAACGATGTCTGTATGAGCCTTTGCTTTTGACAGGGACGACGCTTGTATTAGAATGTCGTCCAAGTAAGGTACTACTGCAATGCCCCTCAGTCTTAGAACCGCTAGAAGGGACCCGAGAACCTTTGTGAAAATCCTTGGAGCAGTGGCTAACCCGAATGGGAGGGCCACAAACTGGTAATGTTTGTCCAGAAAGGCGAACCTTAGGAACTGATGATGTTCTTTGTGGATAGGAATATGTAGGTACGCATCCTTTAGATCCACGGTAGTCATAAATTGACCTTCCTGGATAGTGGGTAGAATCGTTCGAATGGTTTCCATCTTGAACGATGGTACCCTGAGAAATTTGTTTAGGATCTTCAAATCCAAAATTGGTCTGAAAGTTCCCCCTTTTTTGGGAACTACGAACAGATTTGAATAAAATCCCATTCCTTGTTCCTTTATTGGAACTGGGTGTATCACTCCCATCTTTAACAGGTCTTCTACACAATGTAAGAACGCCCTGTCTCTTTATTTGGTTTAAGGATAAGTGAGACATGTGGAACCTTCCCCTTGGGGGTAGTTCCCTGAATTCCAGAAGATAACCCTGAGAAACTATTTCTAGTGCCCAGGGATCCTGAACATCTCTTGCCCAAGCCTGAGCAAAGAGAGGGAGTCTGCCCCCTACTAGATCCGGTCCCGGATCGGGGGGCTACTCCTTCATGCTGTTTTGTTAGCAGCAGCAGGCTTCTTGGCCTGCTTACCCTTGTTCCAGCCTTGCATCGGTTTCCCAGGCTGGTTTGGGTTGTGAGGCATTACCCTCTTGCTTAGAGGATGCAGAATTAGAGGCGGTCCGTTCCTGAAATTGCGAAAGGAACGAAAATTAGACTTATTCTTGGCCTTGAAAGGCCTATCTTGTGGAAGGGCGTGGCCCTTTCCCCCAGTGATGTCTGAGATAATCTCTTTCAATTCTGGTCCAAATAGAGTTTTACCTTTGAAAGGGATGTTAAGCAATTTTGTCTTGGATGACACATCCGCTGACCAAGACTTTAGCCAAAGCGCTCTGCGCGCCACGATTGCAAACCCTGAATTTTTCGCTGCTAATCTAGCTAATTGCAAAGCGGCATCTAAAATAAAAGAGTTAGCCAACTTAAGTGCGTGAACTCTGTCCATAACCTCCTCATATGGAGTCTCTCTACTGAGCGACTTTTCTAGTTCCTCGAACCAGAACCACGCTGCTGTAGTGACAGGAACAATGCACGAAATGGGTTGTAGAAGGTAACCTTGCTGTACAAAAATCTTTTTAAGCAAACCCTCCAATTTTTTATCCATAGGATCTTTGAAAGCACAACTATCCTCGATAGGAATAGTAGTGCGCTTGTTTAGAGTAGAAACTGCCCCCTCGACCTTAGGGACTGTCTGCCATAAGTCCTTTCTGGGGTCGACCATAGGAAATAATTTCTTAAATATAGGGGGGGGAACAAAAGGTATGCCGGGCTTTTCCCACTCCTTATTCACTATGTCCGCCACCCGCTTGGGTATAGGAAAAGCGTTGGGGTGCACCGGAACCTCTAGGAACTTTTCCATCTTGCATAATTTCTCTGGAATGACCAAGTTGTCACAATCATCCAGAGTAGATAACACCTCCTTAAGCAGTGCGCGGAGATGTTCTAATTTAAATTTAAATGTCACAACATCAGGTTCAGCTTGTTGAGAAATTTTTCCTGAATCTGAAATTTCCCCATCTGACAAAACCTCCCTCATGGCCCCTTCAGATTGGTGTGAGGGTATGACAGAACAATTATCATCAGCGCCCTCCTGCTCTTCAGTGTTTAAAACAGAGCAATCGTGCTTTCTCTGATATGTAGGCATTTTGGATAAAAGATTTGCTATGGAGTTATCCATTACAGCCGTCAATTGTTGCATGGTAATAAGCATTGGCGCGCTAGATGTACTAGGGGCCTCCTGCGTGGGCAAAACTGGTGTAGACACAGTAGGAGATGATGTAGTATCATGTTTACTCCCCTCATCTGAGGAATCATCTTGGGCAATTTCATTATCTGTGGCAGTACTGTCCTTACTTTGTTTGGACGCTATGGCACAATTATCACACAAATTTAAATGGGGAGACACATTGGCTTTCATACATATAGAACATAGCTTATCCGAAGGCACAGACATGTTAAACAGGCTTAAACTTGTCAATAATGCACAAAAAACGTTTTAAAGCAAAACCGTTACTGTCTCTTTAAATTTTAAACAGAAAACACTTTATTACTGAATATGTGAAAAAGTATGAAGGTATTGCACACCAATTTTCAGAGCTTTAACCCTTAAAATAACGGAACCGGAGCCGTTTACAAATTTAACCCCTATACAGTCCCAGCTATAGCCTTTGCTGTGACCTAACCAAGCCCAGAGGGGAATACGATACCAAGTGACGCCTTCTAGAAACTTTTCCAGCTACTTTCAGATCCTCACACATGCATCTGCATGTCTTGCTCTCAAAAAACAACTGCGCAGTAATGGCGCGAAAATGAGGCTCAGCCTACAACTGGGAAGGCCCTCCCTGACTGGAAAAGGTGTCTAACATAGTGCCTGCCGTTAAAAAACGTTCCCCAAGTTTATAAATGTGAATTATCAGCATAAAAATGTATAAAATGCACAAATAAAGCAATCGATTTAGCCCATAAAAGTGTCTACCAGTTTTATAGCCCATATTAAGCCCTTTATTCTGTTTGAGACTAAGAAAATGGCTTACCGGTCCCCATGAGGGGAAATGACAGCCTTCCAGCATTACACAGTCTTGTTAGAAATATGGGTAGTCATACCTTAAGCAGAAAAGTCTGCTAACTGTTTCCCCCAACTGAAGTTACTTCATCTCAACAGTCCTATGTGGAAATAGCAATCGATTTTAGTTACTGTCTGCTAAAAATCATCTTCCTCTCACAAACAGAAATCTTCATCCTTTTCTGTTTCAGAGTAAATAGTACATAGCAGCACTATTTTAAAATAACAAACACTTGATAGAAGAATAAAAAACTACATTTAAACACCAAAAAACTCTTAACCATCTCCGTGGAGATGTTGCCTGTGCAACGGCAAAGAGAATGACTGGGGTGGGCGGAGCCTAGGAGGGACTATATGGCCAGCTTTGCTGGGACTCTTTGCCATTTCCTGTTGGGGAAGAGATATTCCCACAAGTAAGGATGACGCCGTGGACCGGACACACCAATGTTGGAGAAATATAATTTATTCAAACCTTGATAAGCCCTTCTACACCTCAGCTCTGAAACTGAGGTGCCTACCTGCTCCTACGATGTTGAATGGAGCGTTAGTAATTTCCCTGAAAAATTTAGGCTTCTCCCCTTCACTCCGTGTCCTCACTACAAAAATCCGCTCTCCATCTGCTGTAGCAAACGGAACTCAAGGAAACATGTCATCAGTCTTAAGCTGCGTCTGTAGATTACTGAAACCGCGCGTTTCAGACCAGAAGAGAAGCCCCAGGGAAATGGAGCCGTTTCCTGTTGTGCTATAAAAGCGCAACTGCCAAATATCACATCATATGCAAACTTTTTAAAGTGAACCACATACACACTCAGCTCACACTAAAATAATGCCATCAATAAGGGGTTAATTCTTCCTGTCATAACAGAAGATAACCCCAGTCTCTGTCACACAGCATAGTGCCTGCCTCTGCCCAAAAAGATCCTGAGCTCAGGATACTGTCCCCAAAATGATGCAGTCCTAATAAAGTGAAGGAATCCCTGTAATGGTTACCCCTTCAGTGCCAGCCTCCTCCCAGAAGACCCAAGGCACATACCTGCCCCTCTAGGTGTCCGTCAAAAAGACAGCTCTCACGGTATGGAAGGACGCCACTCCTTACAGTGACCTGTGGGAAAAAGAAAGAATCAGAGTAAATCTACTCTGGCTTTCTATACCAGGGCAGCAACATGTTAGGAAAACTCAGCAAAACACACTTCACAAGTTCCTAACTGCTTAAAAGCCACCACTGCCCTATTGAAGAGACTAACAGGGAGTATGGCTAGACCCAATATTGACAGGAAAGGTCAGAGTAAACCTACTCTGGCATTCAAAATAATAGAATCTTGATTGAAGTGAAATAAATCCAATCTTCTTCAGACACCAAAACTTCACCTCCTCCTTGCACCGAAGGCATAGAGAATGACTGGGTTTTGTGGGAAGGGGAGTGATGCCTAACAGCTTGGCTGTGGTGCTCTTTGCCTTCTCCTACTGGCCAGGAGTTATATTCCCAACAGTAATTGAGGATGCCGTGGACTCACCATATCTTAGGAAAGAAACATACATTCATGAGTTATCCCCTTCTTCTTCTCACACTATACAACTTAGCCAAAGAGATATGTAGCTTTAATAAGGAATTCCTTGTAGCCACAATCATTACCATCCCTAAACCAAACAAAGACCCCTTTGTTTGCGCTAGTTACAGGCCGATCTCCCTTATTAATGTTGACAAAATTTACTCCAAACTCTTAGCGAACCGTATCTTTAAATTACTTCCCCTTCTCATTAACCCGGACCAGGTGAGCTTTGTCTTAAATTGTGAAGGACCTGACAATACCAGGCATCTACTCAACATCCTATGTGAATCTACTAGATTAAACAAGCCTTTCTCGATCATCTCTTTAGACGCCGAGAAGGCTTTTGATGGAGTCCGCTGGGACTATCAATGGGAAGTCCTTAAGGCCTTAAAATTTCCACCTGAGACACTAATGGCTATACAAGCCCTATACTCCAGACCCACAGTGCTGGTTAAAGGTCTAGGCTTCCATTCACCATCCATTTTGGTTTCCAATAGCACTAAGCAGGGTTGCCCCCTCTCTCCCCTGCTTTTTGCCCTAGCTATTGAGCTGCTAGCAGAACAAATTAGAGCAGACAAACTTTTGGAGGGAGTTACTCGGCATGGTACAGTGCACAAGATCGCACTATTTGCAGATGATGTCACATTCTCGACAGACCCTGCAAAATCTATTCCTAGACTAATAGAAGTCCTGGAATCATTTGGAAACCTCTCCTTTTATAAATGAAACCTAATAAATGAAATCTAAATGGAGGTCTATTTGTGGGGTTTCCCCCACGATTATACCCAACAACTGCAAACCTAATACCACTTTACCTAGGCAGACAACTCTGTCACACACTTGAGTCAAACTCTCTACCAACATCCCCCAGGTTATAAAATATAACTTCCTCCCTCTCCTAGACGAGTTAAGGACTTTAAAGCATAAATGGAACTATAACTATCTCTTGGATGGGTCTACTAACGGCATTAAAAATGTTTTTTCTACCCAAGATTGTTTTACCTATTCCGCTGCCTCCCTCTTAGAATTCCTAGATACCTTTTGCTACAGTTCCAAAGTGAATTCACCAAATATATATGGCAGGGCAAACTCCCTAGAATTGCAAACAAAATCCTACAACACCCTAAGCATCAGGGGGTCCTAGCCTCCCCTTCCATAGTTAGATATTATGAGGGAGCGATGCTCACACACATTTCTCAATGGGGTGTATTACATACCGCAGTAAATGGAAGGACATAGAACAAGCCTCCTTACCACATCACATCCAACTATGTGACCTGATCTGGACCCCTCCTCACTGTCGCATAAATCTAGACATCACGAACCCTATAATTCTAGAATGTCTCTCGTCATGGGACAAGATTAGACATTACCCTTTAGTGGCCCCCCATCCATCGCCTATCGCATATATGGCAGGACTACTTACAGGCCTCCCAGAAACCCATCCCAACAAGTGGGCACAATTAGGCATACGGCATGTATTTGACTTATGGTCCCCCTCCTCACATTACACATTACACTTGAACAGATAGAGATCCAGACTCAAATACCACCTTATATGTCATTTGAATTCTTTAGAATCAAAAGCTTCCTATATGGCTGGGGCTTATCACCCCTTGAAAACCTTCTTGTAACAAGGTGGCAGACTACACAAACCCCTGTCTACTCATTATGCTCTAGTTGAGGGGTCATCCCCAGCAGAGACACAGCCCCATCTCCAATGGTGGGAGACCCAACTAAATACCACCATCTCCTCACAAACCTGGCAGGGCACCCTAACACTTACTAAAACACACATTCATTGTGTCACATTATTTGAGACATATTATTAGCTATTTGCACAGTGGTATAACGTCCCCACTCGTCGAGTCAAAATGTACCACAATACCTCTCCTATGTTTTGGCAAGGATGTGGACACATTGGAGACTCAATTCACATCTGGTGGGAGTGTCCCAAGATCAACCCTATCTGGAACACATGCTTTCTTACAATCTCCAAGCTAGGTATTCCCTTATCTAAAGTACCAGTACTTGCCCTCCTGCACGTAGGCACTCATACCTTACCTAAACATCATAGTTACCTTTGTATCTACCTTTTCACTGAAGTTAAATCTTCCATAGCTGAATTTTGTAAAAAGGAGTCCCTGCCAAGCTGGCCTTCCATACTAAATATCATGTCCTACATATATTCTATGGGAAAAGATATCTTTCACTCACTAGACAATTCTTACCTCTAACCAGTGTATAACCCTACAAAAACAAAACAAAAAGAACAACACTGACTCCTTCCCTAACTCCCCACATTATCTTTTTCCTTCCCCCCCCCCACCTGTACTCCTTATGTACCCTAACCTCTCTTTATTTATTTTCACTGATTATCACCTTATTGTAACTATGATTTACGCGATATTTAAGTGTATGTACTACTACTACGTTAGGACCTGCATGTCCCCATTCTACCTCCTGTTTGAGATAATTTGCGTATTGTAAAACTTTATTTACCAAATAAATAGGTAGATTACAAGTTGTGCATTCGTGTTTTAATGCTGAAAAAATGGTCATTTCAGCGTTAAAACTGCACTGCAGCCATTACAAGTCTTGTCGGTATAGCTGTACCACAAGCCTTTTAGCTTGTAACGCAATGTCAGTCCCGCACATGTAAAAATTACGTTTTTTCATGGGACTTCCATAGGGCAGCCATTACAAGTTTTGCGGTGAGGCTAAAAAGCTTGTGTTACAGCCTATACCTACAAGATCCGTACCGCCATCTAAAAGCAGTAGTTATGAGTTTTACCCTACAAAACTGTTACATAAAACTCATAACTAATGTGTTACAAAGTATACTAAACACCCATAAACTACCTTTTAACCCCCAAACAGAGGCCCTCCCGCATCACAAACTCTATTTTTAAGTTATTAACCCCAAATCTGCCGCTCCCGACATCACTGCCTCTAATAAAATGTATTAACCCCTATTCCTCCGCTCCCCGACATCGTCACCACTATGATAAAGTTATTAACCCCTAAACTGCCGCCCTCCCGCATCGCCCTCACTATACTAAAGTTATTAAGCCCTACACCACCGCCACTATAATAAACCTAATCACCCCTTTACCACAAGCCCCCCACAATGAAATATACTCACAGGAAGTAACATTTCTGCAAATTGCATCCCCTAAATCAACAGTGTGTGACATGCATGATAAAAAAATTGCAGAAATTAAGAGATCACTTTTTAAAGAATCATATTTGTAAATGTGCAAACAAAAATAATTTTGTGGATTCAAAATTGTACATTAATGATCTGGGTAGATGGCTAGATGAAGAAAAGTACTTTTAAAAGGTTGACATGTTTGTTTTTTTTGCCCCATTTTCCCCAACCAAGAGCACCACTTCAAATATAGTGTACAAATGTTCCCATCTGTCAGCTGTACTTATGGATTTTGAAAATGCTGTACTCTATATGGTCTTGGTGGAACCATAGCTGTGGTACTCATACCATTAGATCTGGTTAAATGCAGGATTTAGACTTGTTTGTATGTATTTCAAAATTAAGTCAGCTGTATTGTAAACTGAACAGTTTTAAGTTAACCTGTCTCATTTCAAACACTGAGCAATCTTAGTCTGAGAGTATAACATTTTATGCAGATGTAAAAATCTTAGCTAAAATGCCTCCTTGCATCTGGAAAGTCCTTGCATAAAGGGGCAGTAAACTGGAATGTAATTAATATTTATATATATATATATATATATATATATATATATATATATATATATATATTTTTTTTTTTATTTTTTTATTTTTTTTTAAATGCATATCTGCCAAAAAGGCACCTACCATTTGTGTACTGAGGAGGAAGCATTTCTGCATGGCTTTAAATATAGAATTTCTACAGCATTGTCAAATAATCATAAATGTACTGCTGCTAAAAAATGTGTTTTTATGGACCTCTACCCCCACCATACTACTACTACCACACTGAAGTTACAATCCAAAATTGCAGAAAGAAATAAAAAACATTTACTAAGTAAGTCCTACCTCCTCTGCAATGCTGTCTGACTCAGGCAAACACTGTACAAACAAAGTGTCAAGTCTGTCTCACACTGTGCATAGTGGTTTAGTGCACACTCAGAAATCCTCTTAAATGTTAATACTTTACTCCTTGTAATAACATTTCCCATGTTCAATTAGCACTCTGCTGTAGTTCCCACTGGTGGCTGCCAAAAAAATTTAATTTTTTTTTTAAAGTTGTTCTTGCCTCATGGAGCCCCCCCTGACCCATTGGGCCCCTGACAGGAGTCATCCCTGTCACCCCCTGATGGTGACCCTGCTTGAAGGTTTAGGGTCACCGCACACTTTTTGGCCTTACCGCAAAACGACTTACGTAAACTTTGTAAAGTCTTTTTTCTATGGGACTTCCATAGTGCCGGTATTACGAGTTTGTCCTGGGAGGACAAAAAGTGAGTGGTACACCCTACCCCTTCAAGAGTCCTAACGCATTTAAAAGTCTGTAGTTAAGAGTTTTATGGTACAATGCCGTAACATAAAACTCATAACTAAAGTGCTAAAAAGTACACTAACATCCATAAACTACCTATTAACCCCTAAACCGAGGCCCTCCCGCATCGCAAATACTATAATAAAATTATTAACCCCTAATCTGCCACTCCGGACATCGCCGCAACTATAATAAACATATTAACCCTTAAACCGCTGCACTCCCGCCTCGCAAACATTAGTTAAATATTAATAAGCCCTAATCTGCCGTCCATAAAATCGCCGCCACCTATCTACATTTATTAACCCCTAATCTGCCGCCCCCAACGTCGCCGCCACTATACTAAATGTATTAAACCCTAAACCTAAGTCTAACCCTAACCCTAACACCCCTTAACAAATATAATTGAAATAAATTTAAATAAAAAATATTATTATCTAAATAATTCCTATTTAAAACTAAATAATTACCTATAAAATAAACCCTAAGCTAGCTACAATATAACTAATAGTTACATTGTAGCCATCTTAGGGTTTATTTTTATTTTACAGGCAAGTTTGTATTTATTTTAACTAGGTACAATAGTTATTAAATAGTTATTAACTATTTAATAACTACCTAGCTAAAATAAATACAAAAGTACCTTTAAAATAAAACCTAACCTATTAAATTAAAAACAATTAAATAAATTAAATTAGCTGTTCCAATCAGCCAATAGAATACAAGCTCAATCCTATTGGCTGATTGGATCAGCTAATAGGATTGAATTGCAATCAGCCAATAGGATTTTTTCTACCTTAATTCCGATTGGCTGATAGAATTCTATCAGCCAATCGGAATCTAAGGGACGCCATCTTGGATGACGTCACTTAAAGGTACCTTCATTCAGTAAGAAGACTCCGGATGAAGAGGATGCTCCACGTCAGATGTCTTGAAGATGGAACCACTCCACGTCAGATGAATGAGGATAGAAGATGCCGTCTGGATGAAGACTTCTGCCCGTCTGTAGGACCACTTCGCCCGGCTTGGATGAAGACTTCTCCCGGCTTCGTTGAGGACTTCGGCCCGGCTTGGATTAAGACTTCTGCCGCTTCCTTGAGGATGGATGTCCGATCTTCAGAACTGTAAATCGATCTTCAGGGGGTAAGTGTTAGGTTTTTTTTAAGGGTGTATTGGGTGGGTTTTATTTTTAGGTTAGGGTTTGGGCCTGCAATAGAGCTAACTGCCCTTTTAAGGGCAATGTCCATCGAAATGCCCTTTTCAGGGCAATGGGGAGCTTAGGTTTTTTTTAGATAGTATTTTATTTGGGGGGTTGGTTGTGTGGGTGGTGGGTTTTACTGTTGGGGGGGTTGTTTGTATTTTTTTTACAGGTAAAAGAGCTGATTTCTTTGGGGCAATGCCCCGCAAAAGGCCCTATTAAGGGCTATTGATAGTTTAGGCTAGGGTTTTTCTTATTTTGGGGGGGCTTTTTTTATTTTGATAGGGCTATTAGATTAGGTGTAATTAGTTTATTATTTTCTGTAATTTAGTGTTTGTTTGTTTTTGTACTTTAGCTAATTTAATTTATTTAATTGTTTTTAATTTATTTAATTTATTTAATTGTAGGGTTAGGTTAGGTGTTATTGTAACTTAGGTTAGGTTTTATTTTACAGGTACTTTTGTATTTATTTTAGCTAGGTAGTTATTAAGTAGTTAATAACTATTTAATAACTATTGTAAACGAAATTATCAAAAATAAAAAAGAATTACACCTAATCTAATAGCCCTATAAAAATAAAAAAGCCCATCCAAAATAAAAAAAAACCTAGCCTACAATAAACTACCAATAGCCCTTGAAAGGACCTTTTGTAGGGCATTGCCCTAAGTTAAAAAGCTCTTTTACCTGTAACAAAAAATACAAAGACTCCCCCAACAGTAAAACCCACCACCCAACCAACCCCCTAAAATAAAAAAACCTAACTAACAAAAACCTAAGCTACCCATTGCCCTGATAAGGGCATTTGTATGGGTATTCAACAGTTGTTGAAGTCCCGCTTGAAGGATCTTCATCCCGGCGGCTCCATCTTCATCCAGGCGGCTCCATGTTCATCCAGGCGGCATCTTCTATCTTCATCCCAGCGGCGCAGAGCAAGTCCATCCTGAATACATCCTGCGCGGAGCATCCTCTTCCTACGGTCGCTGCCGTACACTTTAATGCAAGGTACGCAATTCAAAATGGTGTCCCTTGTATTCCTATTGGCTGATTTGATTTTGGAAATTCAAATCAGACAATAGAATGAGAGCTACTCTATTAGGCTTTTTTATTTTGTGGTGTTTTTTTTTTAAAGGGTATTAGAATAGGAATAATTTTTTTTATTTTGGATAATTTCGTTTGTTATTTTTTGTAATTTTAGTGTTTTTTATTTTTTGTAATGTTAGGTTTTAGTGTAAGGCAGCTTACGTTTTATTTCACAGGTAAGTTTGTATTTATTTTAACTAGGTAGTTATTAAATAGTTAATAACTATTTACTAACTAGTCTACCTAGTTAAAATAAATACAAACTTACCTGTGAAATAAAAATAAAACCTAAGCTAGCTACAATATAACTATTAGTTATATTGTAGATAGCTTAGGTTTTATTTCACAGGTAAGTATGAATTTAGTTTTAAATAGGTATTATTTAGTTACTAATTGTAACTTTAATGTAGCTCTATTTTAATTATGTTAAATTTAGGGGGTGTTAAGGTTAGGGTTACATTAGGGTTACGGATAGGTTTAGGGGTTAATAGTTTAATTTAGGTTGTTGCGATGTGGGGGCTGAATAGGGGTTAATAGATTTATTATAGTGTGGGCGATGTTGGGGTGCAGGGGAATAGGGGTTAATAACTTTAGTATAGTGGCGGCAATATCGGGAGCTGCAGATTAGGGGTTAATAGATTTATTTTGGTGGCAGCCGTATCGGGAGCGGGGTTAATAACATTATGTAGGTGGCAGCGAAGTAGAGGGTGGCAAATTAGGGGTGTTTAGACGTGGGGTTTATATTAGGGTGTTTAAAAGTTACTTTTTTTCCCCATAGACATCAATGGGGCTACGTTACGGAGCTTTTCATTCCGCGATCGCAGGTGTTAGTTTTTTTCAGACACCTTCTCCCCATTTATGTCTATGGGGAAAGCGTGCACGAGCACAACAAAACAGCGCTTGTATTTTGTGCAGTATGGAGCCTAAAACCACCATATCGCACACACAAGCTGGCTGTTTGAAAACTTGCAATGGCTGCGCTATAGGGGGTGAAATACTTTTGTTGCGTACGTTAAATTCCCTTTAGCACGCATAACTCTTAAAGTGCCATAAAACAGGTTGAGATCTGTGCATATCCTAAAAGGGCTAATTAAGTAAAAATAGTTTGCATAAAAAATTGTTTAAAAATTGCTGGCAAGAATGTTAAAATAATTTTCAAAAATAAGGAAAATTAATTACAAAGCTGTGCTGTCTGGAGCAGCTAACTCCACCCCCCTTATCAGTGTTTAGACAGAGGCATTGTATTTCAACTGAGTTCATAGCTTCTAGGCATGCTCCAGCAGATAATCTCTATGCACTTCTGCATTTTACCTAAACAAAGGTGGCTATAGCTACAGCAATAAAAGGAAATGTGTGGGGGGAGTTAGAGCTCTAAAATTCAGAAACTTAAAAGAAAGGGTTAATGATGAGGCACTGCAGTATACATGTGAAGGTAAAGTCATTAAAGTATATATTATATTATTTTTGTCTCTATCCCAACTTGTTTTATGTCCCTTTAACCTACCTGAAAGACATTTAAACTTTAAAAAACAAAATCTTCATGAAACTTGAAACAACATTTTAAGGGGACACTAAACCCAAATATTTTTGTTCATGATTCAGACAGAGCAGCAATTTTAAGCAACTTACTTATTTACTCCTATGATAATTTTTTCTTCGTTCTCTTGGTATCTTTATTTGAAAATGCAGAAATCTAAGCTTAGGAATCGGCCCATTTTTGTTTCAGAACCCTGGGTAGCACTTGCAGATTGGTGGCTATAATTAGACACCAAACAGCAAGCGCGACCCAGGTGCTGAACCAAAAATGGGCCGTCTCCAAAGCTTACATTCCTGCTTTTCAAATAAAGATACCAAGAGAACCAAGAAAAAATTATAATAGAATAAATTGTTAAGTTACTTACATGCTCTATCTCACTGGTTTTCAAGCCTGTCCTCAGTTGTCCCTAACAGGCCATATTTTGTGGATATCTGAACTAGAGCACAGGTGAAATAATCAGCTGATTAGTAAACCTAGTTATTTTACCTGCTCTCATCCAAGGTCAGCCAGAAAACCTGGCCTGTTGGGGAGGCCTGAAGACAGGTTTGAAAACCAGTGCTCTACCTGAATCATGAAAGAAAAAATGTGGGCTTAGTATCCCTTTAAGCCTATATTACATATACTTTTATGTGGCTGTAGCGGATCATGTTCGACTGACATCGAAAAATGCCGACAGCATACGGTGTCCGTATTTATCATTGCACAAGCATTTCTGGTGAAATGTTTGTGCAATGCAGCCCCCTGCACATTCACGGCCAATCAGCCACTAGCAGGGTGTGTCAATCATCCTGATCGTATCATACATTCACTATCTGATTAAATTTTTTTATAAGGTTTAAAAGGTATATGGTATATAACAAGGTGTTTGACTAAAAAGGGCTATAATGTATATACATATATGTCTAAATATATATATGTGTATGTATGTATGTATGTAGGTGTGTGTGTGTGTATGTCATGTGTGTATATATGGATATACATACATATATACACATATGAACACCTATATACACACATGTATATACATATATGTATAAACTTTGGAGCCCTTTCCACACAAACACCTTTAAACATAAAAAATAATATGTATTTAATGTTGATATTTTTAATTATGTTTTACTGTGTTTGTAATGTAAATATTTCACATTTCAATATCCTTCACATTGTTTTTTCAAATATATTTCGCACTTGAGAATATGTGATCAGGTTTGCGTGCCAGTAAGGTGTTAGGTTTTTCAACTGTTTTTGCTCCTTCGACTTCTTTGGGGGAATGGGTTAACACGGTTGCAATATTCTAACATCAGCTTTTTGTGCGCATCGGGTTAGTGCGAGCAAAAACTTTTTACTTTCAATTTGTAATTCGAGAGCTACTCGACGCGCACAAAAAGTATACTTCCAGAGGAGTTAGCGCAAAAATACTGCTCCACTCGTAACCTGGTCAATTATTCTTTCAATTATTGTTTAATGAAGTCAATTCATCTTCAAAAGGTCAGTTCTCAAATTGAAAACTCATTTAATCACTGCATCAGTTCAAGTACATTTCTGGAGATAACTATTAACGCTAAAGGCAAGAGGCTGGTGAGTGTAAAGAAAACAAAATAAAGCTATTAGTCTCTAGGATAAACAAATACAATAATTGGAAACACATCTGAATAAACATTTTACCTGTACGAACATATAGCTGCTTTCTGAGTTACTTATAAAAAGGATATAAAACAGTCACTTTCATTGTTGTAATAAAAAAACACTAAGCAGTGGCTTTTATGAAAAATAAACCATTGCAATACATATTATTCATCATTTTATACGGATTTTACCTTTTATTTATTTTCTTTTTTTCTTTTTTTTTTAACCCCTTCACTACCTGTACTTTCAGAGAAAAACTTGCCCAAAGTACCTGAACTTTTTTAGCACTTTTGCTATCAATCCATTTAAACAGAAATAGAGCCTTGTTTTTTACTATTTACCTGTCAAAAATATATATTTTTATTAATGTAGAAAGCCCAAGGTATTGATTTAGGCCCATTTTGGTATATTTCATGCCACCATTTCACCATCAAATATGATCATAAAAAAAAAAATTCTTACGTTTTTCACAAACTTTGGGTTTCTCACTGAAATTATTTACATACCACTTGTACAATCATGGCACAAATGGTTGTAAAGCTTCTCTGAGATCCCCTTTGTTCAGAAAAAGGAGACATATATGGCTTTGCCAATGATTTTGGTAAGTAGAAGGCAGCTAACTGCAGCTACGCACCACACTTCTATTATTCCAGGCAGTGAAGGGGTTAATAAGGTGGCTTGTAAGGTTAATTTTAGATTAACTGGACAGTATACAGTAAAAAAAAAATTTCCTTAATGTGTTTCCAATTACTTTTTTTTTTACTAACTGCAAAGTATAAAATATATGAGAATTTGCATTTTAAGGTTAAAATGGGTTGAGCATGTAAGTAAAATCAGATCTCAATACTTTATCACATTGTGTACATATACATGCTTCTTTATCTTATATCTGTCCATAAACCAAAGACCAATACTTGGAGAGAACAATGGAAAAACATAATTTATGTAAGAACTTACCTGATAAATTCATTTCTTTCATATTAGCAAGAGTCCATGAGCTAGTGACGTATGGGATATACATTCCTACCAGGAGGGGCAAAGTTTCCCAAACCTTAAAATGCCTATAAATACACCCCTCACCACACCCACAATTCAGTTTAACGAATAGCCAAGAAGTGGGATGATAAGAAAAGAGCGAAAGCATCAAACAAATAAGGAATTGGAATAATTGTGCTTTATACAAAAAAATCATAACCACCACAAAAAAAAGGGTGGGCCTCATGGACTCTTGCTAATATGAAAGAAATTAATTTATCAGGTAAGTTCTTACATAAATTATGTTTTCTTTCATGTAATTAGCAAGAGTCCATGAGCTAGTGACGTATGGGATATAAATACCCAAGATGTGGAACTTCCACGCAAGAATCACTAGAGAGGGAGGGATAAAATAAAGACAGCCAATTCCGCTGAAAAATTAATCCACTACCCAAAACAAAAGTTTCAATTTTAATAATGAAAAAAAATGAAATAATAAGCAGAAGAATCAAAACTGAAACAGCTGCCTGAAGTACTATTCTACCAAAAACTGCTTCTAAAGAAGAGAAAACATCAAAATGGTAGAATTTAGAAAAAGTATGCAAAGAAGACCAAGTCATTGCTTTGCAAATTTGATCAACAGAAGCTTCATTCTTAAAAAGCCCAGGAAGTAGAAACTGACCTAGTAGAATGAGCCGTAATCCTCTGAGACGGGGAATAATCCGACTCCAAATAAGCATGATGAAACAAAAGCTTAACCAAGATGCCAAAGAAATGGCAGAAGCCTTCTGATCTTCCTAAAACCAGAAAAGATAACAAATAGACTAGAAGTCTATCTGAAATCTGAGTAGCTTCAACATAATATTTCAAAACTCTTACCACATCCTAAAGAATGTAAGAATCTTACCAAAGAATTCTTAGGATTAGGACACAAGGAAAAGACAATAATTCCTCCACTAATGTTGTTAGAATTCACAACTTAGGTGAAAATTGAAATGAGGACAGCAAAAAAACACCTTATCCTGATGAAAAATCAGAACAAGGAGATTCACAAGAAAGAACAGATAATTCAAAACTGTTCTAGCTGAAGAGATGTCCAAAAAGAACAATACTTTCCATGAAAGAAATGAATGTCCAGAGCAAGCATATGCTCAAAATAGAAGAGCCTGAAAAACCTTCAGAACCCAAATAAGACTCCAAGGAGGAGAAATTGGCTTAATGACAGGTTTGATACGAATCAAAACCTGAAAAAAATGATGAATATCAGGAAGTAACACTGCCTTATCCTGATGAAAAATCAGAAAAGGATATTCACAAAAAAGAGCAGATAACTCAAAAACTCTTTTAGTAGAAGAAATAACCAAAAGGAACAATACTTTTCCAAGAAAGTAATTTAACGTTCAGAAAATGCATAGTTTCAAACGGAGGAGCCTGTAAAAGCCCTCAGCACCAAATTGAGACTCCAAAGAGGAGAGATTGAATTAATGACAGGCTTGATATGGTCCAAAACCTGTACAACACAATGAATATCAGGATGATTAGCAATCTTTCTGTGAAAAAAGAACAGAAAGAGTAGAGATTTGTCCTAACAAAGAATTGAAGACAAAACCTTATCCAAACCAACCTGAAAAAATAATAAAATTCTATGAATTTTAAAAGAATGACAAGAAAAGTAGGTCTTCCAGACTCAACATAAATCTTTCTAGAGACAGATTTATGAGCCTGAAACATAGTATTAAACAATGAGTCAGAAAAACCTCTATGACTAAAAACCAAGCGTTCAATCTCCATCCCTTCAAATGTAATGATTTGAGATCCTGATGGAAAAAAGTGGCCTTGAGAAAGAAAAGGTCTGGTTTAAACGGAGGTGTCCAACGTTGGCAACTGAGATTCATATATCAAAACCTGAGAGGCCATGCTGGAGCTACCAGCATAACAAACAAATACTCCAGAAGAATTCTGGAAGAAGAACTAGAGGCGGAAAGAAATAGGCCAAAAGATAATTCCAAAGAAATGTCAATGTATACATTACTTCCGCCTGAAGATTCCTGGACCTTAATAGGCCCCTGGGAAGTTCTTTATTCAGATGAGATGAAAAAACATATCTGGGTAAGAGAGACCATTCTCCTGGAGGAAAAGCTGGATTAACAGAGATAATCTGCTTCCTAAATATCTATACCTGGGGAAAAAAACACAGAATTTAGATAGGAGCTGGATTTAGCCCAAGCTAATATCCGAGACACTTCTGTCACAACCTAAGGACTGAAAGTCCTACTCTGATGATTGACATACACCATAGTAGTGATATTGTTTGAAAAACATTAAACGTCTCTTCTTCAAAAAGAAACTAACTGAAAAATTCTGAGAAAACACAGAGTTCTAAATTATCAAATTGTAATCTCGCCTCCTGAGATTTCCAAACCCCTTGTGCTGACAGAGATCCTCAGACAGCCTCCCAACCAAAAAGACTCGCATCTGTAGAGATCATGGTCCAGGTTGAAAGAAACGAAGAGACCTGTAGAACTAAATGATGGTGATCTTAACCACCAAATCAAGAAATAAATATTAGGATTCGAAGATTTAAAATGCGAAATCCTAGAATCCCTGCACCATAATTCAGCATAAAAGACTGGAAAGGTTCTTTCTATTGAAAATGAGCAAAGGGAATTAAATCCATGCTGTGGCCATAAGACCTAAAACTTCTATGCATATATAGCAACTGAAGGAAATAATAGAGACTAAAGGTACCGACAAACGGAACACAATAAAATTGTCCCTTGTCTGATAGAGACAAAGAAAGTGACACAAACCATCTGGAAACCTAAAAAAGGTGACCCTTGTGTGAGAAATCAAGAGCTTTTGAAAAAAAGAACCTCTAACTATGATGGTGATCTTAACCACCAAATCAAGAAATAAATATTAGGATTCGAAGATTTAAAATGCGAAATCCTAGAATCCCTGCACCATAATTCAGCATAAAAGACTGGAAAGGTTCTTTCTATTGAAAATGAGCAAAGGGAATTAAATCCATGCTGTGGCCATAAGACCTAAAACTTCTATGCATATATAGCAACTGAAGGAAATAATAGAGACTAAAGGTACCAACAAACGGAACACAATAAAATTGTCCCTTGTCTGATAGAGACAAAGAAAGTGACACAAACCATCTGGAAACCTAAAAAAGGTGACCCTTGTGTGAGAAATCAAGAGCTTTTGAAAAAAAGAACCTCTAACTATGTCCTGAAGAGCAAGTGAATCATATGAGATTCCGCATCCTCAGAAAATAATCTGAATGAAAACAGAAAAATGAAAATATGCATTTATTGTATCTAATGAAAACAAATAATGCTATTACTGACCAAAAAAAGGCAGAATAGTTTGAATAAAACTCCAAAACCCATTTCCTAAAAATGGAACTGGAAGAAATCATAATCTGATACTTGATCTTAAAGTAAACAGAACAAAAATGAAGCAATTGCAACATCCAAATAAAACACAGGACCAAGAAAAGTACCTGGAACTAAATAATTTTCCATAAATAAGATACAACCATCTAAAGGAAAATAAATACTATTTTGCTATAGAAACAATAGCCCAATTAGTAGGAGTAGAGATAGCCCCAATAAATTGGAGAACCCTCCAAATTGAATTTAACTGCTGGCAAAGAATATAGTTTAAAACCTTTGAAGAAGGAATAAAAGAAAATTCTCAGCCTATTCCATTCCCTAGTATGGGGAATTGGAAAGAAAACCTCTGAAAACACAGAAGAATAAATAAGCAGAAATAGTGTCAGCTAGTCTTAAAGAACTAGTTACCTTAATATCCAAAATAATCAACACCTTTTCAACAAAGAACAAATGTACTTTAATAAAAAAAATAATAAAAAAGTAGATTTGTTAGTGTCAATATCTGATGAAGAAAATTCTGAAAGAGAAAAAACATCATCAGAGAAGGATAAATCAGTATGTTGTTGGTCATTTGAAACTTCAATAATTAAAAAAGAAGTGAAAAAGACCTAAAAGTTTTTATTAGAAGGCACGAAGTCAGACAAAGCCTTTAACATAGAATCAGAAAAATATTTCTTATAAATCTAAATATTTCTTGCACATAAGATGTAAGAATGGCAATATATAAAGCATAAATACTAATGGATTCTGCATGTAAAAGTATATCATAATAAGTTATTACAAACCATAGCTAAAGATAAACATTTATAACATTTAAAATAAATGGACTTAGCTTTGGTAGAACTGAACTCAGTTAAGCGTTTTTCCAGAAGTAGCTTTTGATCCAGGGTCAATCTGAGACATCTTGCAATATGTAATAGAAAAAAACAACATATAAAGCAAAATTTATCAAATTCCTTAAATGACAGTTTCAGGAATGGGAAAAAATGCCAATGAACAAGCTTCTAGCAACCAGAAGCAAATAAACAATGAGACTTAAATAATGTGGAGACAAAAATGACGCCCATATTTTTTAGCGCCAAAAAAGACGCCCACACTATTTGGTGCCTAAATGCTTTGGCGCCAAAAATGATGCCACATCCGGTAACGCCGACATCTTTGGTGCAAAAAAAACGTCAAAAAAATGACGCACATACAAACAACTTCCGGTGACAAGTATGACGCCGGAAATGACTAAGAATTTTTTTTTTTTTGCGCCAAAAAAGTCAGCACCAAGAATGACGCAATAAAATTAAGCATTTTCAGCCCCCGCGAGCCTAACAGCCCACAGGAAAAAAAGTCAAATTTTAAAGGTAAGAAAAAATTTAATATCCAAATGCATTATCCCAAATAATGAAACTGACTGTCTGAAATAAGGAATATTGAACATCCTGAATCAAGGCAAATAAATGTTTAAACACATATATTTAGAACTTTATATAAAAGTGCCCAACCATAGCTTAGAGTGTCACAGAAAATAAGACTTACTTACCCCAGGACACTCATCTACATATAGTAGAAAGCCAAACCAGTACTGAAACGAGAATCAGTAGAGGTAATGGTATATATAAGAGTATATCGTCGATCTGAAAAGGGAGGTAAGAGATGAATCTCTACGACCGATAACAGAGAACCTATGAAATAGACCCCGTAGAAGGAGACCATGGTATTCAAATAGGCAATACTCTCTTCACAACCCTTTGACATTTACTGCACGCTGAGAGGAAAACCGGGCTCCAGGCTAAATAAACAATTTTAAATGCCAATATAAGGGTAAAGGAAATAATTGTAAACATTTTAATACACTCCAGCACAACAAGGAGGGAAAGTACTGGGAGGTAATTACGAAAACAAACTCCTCAAAAAGGAAGCAGAGCTTATTTATAAAATGAAAACTCTACACCCACTAGGTCTTAATTCAGAACTAGATGTTACGCCTTTCATGTATGATTAATATTCACACTCATACTTGACTGTCCAACTTAAGTAACACCTTTTTAAAAAATATTCTGTTTGTATATGGGTGCAACCTTTGTACATCACTATTTTGTATACCATCTCTTTGGTAAATAATAGGAGGTTATACTATCCGCTACACAATTACCATCGTATAACAATGGCTACTAGCTTTTAAGTTCAAATTTGAGTCCATACTTATTATTGCTTTTGTTTTATCTGTATTTTAAAAACAAAAAGATATAGCTGAGTAATAGGAATGTAACCACAATGCATATTGATGCTTTAATTCCAACTGAAGAAACAGATCCCCGTTGGATTAAAATTAGCAACTATCCTCCAACAATTGTCCTTTGGTAACAATGGAACAAAAAAAACAGGATTGGATATAATCCACCTTAAGGAATTTGACAACATATAACCAAGAATTGATATATTCCACCTTTAAAAACTTGGCAATAATAGGTTCCCTGAACAACACAACCACGGCTAATTACCCAATAGGATACAGAAAACTGCTTTAAATAAATGAACATTTGAAGTGTAACTCATTCTTGAAAGAGCCCCAAGTGTGGGGTGAAACACGTTGAACTGAGCTACAGCACATTAACCTGTGTACCTTCTAAAGCCACACATCTTTTTAGCTTAGTCTGCAAAGACTGGACATTTCATTCTACTTTGCACGGATCAGTGCATTCAAAAAGGAACCAACAATATCACTTTCTACAAAATCATAGTGAACCAAGTTACTGCATATCTACTTGTGCATATCAACTTGTGCGCATTTTTAAAGCCACATGTCCTTTTGGCTTAGTTTGAAAAGACTGGATATTCCTTCCACTTTGCACATAATAGTGCACCGAAAAGGGAACCAGTAAAATCGCCTTATACAAGGCCAAAGTATTTATTACAACCATCAGCAGAGGACTACACTTTACGGTGTAAACACACCATACTGGCTAGATCACTCCTATGATCCTGTACGGAGTAACGGAACATCAGTGATGTCAGTAACAGACATCAGCAGCGAACCCGTTAGTGAATACAGAGGACCTAGGAGCGGAACGGAGCTTCTTCTGTGCCAAAAGTTTTACAGATAGGAACAAGATTAATCTCAACACCAGTGAACCCAGCTACACCGATACCAGCTTTTCATTAAAGCGGCTCTCACTAACTGAGCCCCAACGGACCCAAGTTTTATTTAAATAACACCGTGGCTATTCATGCCCCACCAAATGAGAGCGGATCCATTATTTAATTAAACCCTCACTCTAGACGTAGAGTGAAAGGTTATCTCAGGTACTTTTAATTTCACTATTTAGCTGTATAACGGACCTTGATTCATTGTAATCCTAGACCTTATAGCGATCTTGTACATGTTATTAAGCCAATTGTCTTTTTAGCTATACAATAGATAATTGCTATTGTTTTTAGCCTAAGTTCTGGACGTCCAGATTTTTCATATTTTATCTATATTTTTATCGATATTTTATCTGTGTTAATAAACATCACTATTTTTTTTAATATATCGAAATACGTTTGACATCTGTTAATCTTATAACAATACACAGCCCCTCGTTTTTGAATATATCCCAATACGTTTGAAATCTGTTAATCTTAAAACATTACATAGCCTTATGTTTTTCAACATCATTGACTATTAGTATAGTCATACGCCTATTAGCCTATTCATACATAGTAACCAAAAGTATCTCGCTGGACACTACTGTAATCTGCTTTCGACGAGCTAGTCCCTAGTGTTCCAACTCATTAGTTACTTAATTTATAATAGAGTGTATTTTACACTGAATCATTATATAATTTGCACATATAATAGCAGCTAAATATCTAAGAATTCTCTGACATAAGTTCTCATTAAAAACTCCCCCTAGCTTCTCAGCGCCAGTACTTTCCCTCCTTGTCCACATTTTTCCTACTAGAGGTTTCTGATTGGGGCACACCCCTGTACTTGGCATTTAGGGACCCATAGTGCCAACTTATCGCTCTTTATTTCTCAATACACTCCAGCAGGTAAAGTGGGACATTGGGAACAAATTAAAGGGGAGAAAGTTTTTGAGAAACTGTCCCTTTAAAGTGAATGTCAATTTTGATGCTAAAGTGCCCAGTTTTTAAAAATTTGATTAAAAACAGGGACACTTTAATTCATCAAAATTTACATTTCACTCCTGTTGTAAAAAACCCCCAAAACTTAGCTTTTAATCTTGACAGCAGCTCCAGCTTCCTCCAGTCGTTGCAAGCCATTTCTGATGTCAGAAATGATGGATAGGTCATCCTCCAATCACGGCTTCTGGTGTCCGATTCAACGCCGTGATTGGAGGAAGACGGATCCCTCATTTTAGACCCAGGAAGAGGCTTTGCGACGGGTGGAGGAAGCTGGAGCAGCTGTCAAGTTTAAAAGGTAAGTTTTTTTTTCACAACAGGAGTGAAATGTAATTTTTGATTAATTAAAGTGCCCCTGTTTTTAATCAAATTTTTTAAAACAGGGCACTTTAGCATCAAAATTGACATTCACTTTAAGTTGCATTCTTCCTCTTTTGACCATGGGCAATGATTGACTTCCTGTCTCTCTAGAATTCACAGAATAGTAAGGGTAAAGGAAATACTTGTAAAAAATTTAATACACATTAGCAGGTAAAATTGATAATTGGGAAAAATAAAAGGGGAGAAAATGTTTGAGTAAACTGTCCTTTTAACTGTATTAATTACCATCCCACCTGGCACCTCCCACCCTCTGATCCCTCCTAAACAGCTCTTTCCTCCCTCACCCCCCATTGGTCACCCCCATCTTAGGTACTGGCAGACAGTCTGCCAATATGACATTTTAAGGCAATATTTTTTTTTATATATTTTTTTTCTGCAGTGTAGGATCCCTCTTACCCTACAACCTCTATGATCCCTCTCTAACAGCACTCTAATCCTCCCCCCTCTAACCTTGTCCCCCATATTAGGTACTGGCAGCTGTCCGTACCTATAGAATGTCAATATATATATATTTTATTTTTATTTTTTTAATTTTACTTTATTTTGTTATTTTCTGTAGTGTAGTGGTCCCCCCCTTCCGCGATCCTTAGTTAGGGACCCGCTACCCCACCTTTTTCCTATAGCATCCCTACCTTTCCTCTCCCCCCCACCCCCCACCCCAATCCCTCCCACACCTCCCACCGGCACCTGTAGTTGTTTGTTACAGTAACCATTGTTACTGTAACAATCCAGATCTTGGCTTCCTGCAGCTCTGACGTATATATACGTTGTGTGGTACAATAAGCAAAGTACTGCACAAAGAATATATAGGTTGCTTTAGGCGAAGTTTGCTATTCTGTGAATTCTAGAGAGACAGGAAGTCAATCATTCGCTATGCTCAGAAGAGGCAAAATGCAACTTAAAGGGACAGTTGTCAAAAACTTTCTCCCCTTTAATTTGTTTTCAATGAACCACTTTACCTGCTGGAGTGTATTAAAATGTTTACAAGCATTTCCTTTACCCTTATTTTTGGCATTTGAAATAGTTGATTTAGCCTGTGGTATCCCTAGCTATTCTGAAAGTTTCTGGCCTTAGGTCCAAGTTATAGATAAGCTGCAAAAACAAAGCCAGCAGAAGAAATTACACTCCCAGTGGGGTATAGAAGAGATATGGCAATAAAATGTGAATTTTCCATTGTTCTTTCCAAGTATTGGTCTTTGGTTTACGGACAGATATAAGATAAAGAAGCATGTATATGTACACAGTGTGATAAAGTAATGAGATCTGATTATACCTAAAAGATAAACCCATTTTATTAAGTTATGGCTTCAAAACACAAAATCAGCTATTAAATATACACAAATAAACAGTATAAAACTATAAACTAGTAGTAGTTGGTAAAAAAAAAAAAAAAGTAATTGGAAACATTAAGGGAAAAAAAAATTACAGTAGACTGTCCCTTTAAATTCTCAGTATGTCTGCTCACTTCATCTAGCTGTAGGCAATGGCTACACTGAGAATTTCTGAGTGCTTGTTTTACAAGAAAATAACACCTAGCTTACGAGTTTTGCGCTAAACAGGGTGCGAAACTGACGCCCAAAAAGTTGCGTTATTTCACTCTCCATAGTGCTGCCATTACGAGTTACTGAAAAGCCTCCTTGTGTGTGCGATATGGTGGCGTTAAGCTCAATACTGCACAAAATCCAAGGGCTGATTTGACGTGCTCGTGCACGATTTCCCCATAGACATTAATGGGGAGAGAGTGTTAGAAAAAAAAACCCTGAAGTGTGGAATGAAATATTTCTGTAACGCAACCCCATTGATGTCTAGGGGGAAAAAAGTTACGTTTAATCCTAGCACCCTAACATAAACCCCAAGTCTAAACACCCCTAATCTGCCGCCCTGACATCGCAGACACCTAAATAAAGTTATTAAACCCTAATCTGCTGCCCCCAACATTGCCGACACTAATAAAAGTTATTAACCCCTATTCCGCCGCTCCCCGACATCGCCAACACTATAATAAAGCTATTAACCCCTAATCCGCCGCTCCCCGACATCGCCGACACTATATTAAAGTTATAAACCCCTAAACCGCCAGCCTCCCACATCGCCGCAACTAAATAAAGCTATTAACCCCTAAACCTCCGGGCCCCCACATCGCCTCCACTAAATAAACCTATTAACCCCTAAACCGTCAGAACCCCCACATCACAAAAAAAACTAAATTAAACTATTAACCCTTAAACATAAAACCCCCCTAATTTTAAATTAAAATTACAATATAACTATCTTATAATAAATAAAAAATTACCTGTGAAATATTATTTAACCTAACATTACTATTAGGTTCTAATAAAAAAATACTACCAATTAAAAAATCTAAATAACAAATTTAAAAAAACCTAACACTACGAAAAAAAATTAAAAAATCTAAAATTACAATAAAATAATAAACACTAAATTACGAAAAATAAAAAACACTAAGCTTACAAAAATAATAAACTAACGGCTAGATTACGAGTCTTGCGTTATGAGTAAAAAAGGACCGTTAAGCCTGATAACGCTGCTTTTTCACTACCGCTGGTATTACGAGTCTTGCAGATTTAGGGGCACCGCACACTTTTTTGGCCTTACCGCAAATCAACTTACGCAATTTGCGTATAGTCTTTTTTTCTATGGGACTTCCATAGCACCGGTATTATGAGCTTGTCCTGGGAGGCCAAAAAGTGAGCGGTACACCCTATCCCGTCAAGATTCGTACCGGATTCTAAAGTCAGTAGTTATGAGTTTTACACTACAAAGCTGTAGCATAAAACTCATAACTAAAGTGCTAAAAAGTACACTAACACCCATAAACTACCTATTAACCCCTAAACTGAGGCCCTCCCGCATCGCAAACACTAAAATTAAATTATTAACTTCTAATCTGCCGCTCCGGACATCGCCGCCACTATAATAAACATATTAACCCCTAAACTGCCGCACTCCCGCCTCGCAAACATTAGTTGAATATTATTAACCCCTAATCTGCCGTCCCTAACATCGCCGCCACCTACCTACATTTATTAACCCCTAATCTGCCGCCCCCAACGTCGCCGCCACTATATTAAATTTATTAACCCCTAAATCTAAGTCTAACCCTAACACTCCCTAATTTAAATATAATTAAAATAAATCTAAATAAAAATTCCTATCATTACCTAAAACTAAATACTTACCTGTAAAATAAAACCTACGCTAGCTACAATATAACTAATAGTTACATTGTAGCTATCTTAGGGTTTATTTTTATTTTACAGGCAAGTTTGTGTTTATTTTAACTAGGTAGAATAGTTACTAAATAGTTATTAACTATTTAATAACTACCTAGCTAAAATAAATACAAATTGACCTGTAAAATAAAACCTAACCTGTCTTACACTAACACCTAACCTAACCCTACAATTAAATAAATTAACTAAATTAAATACAGTTAACTAAATTCAAAACAATTAGCTAAATTACAACAACAACAACAAAATTACAAAATCTTTAAACTAATTACACCACATCTAATAGCCCTATCAAAATAAAAAAGCCCACCCAAAATAAAAAAAACCCTAGCCTAAACTAAACTACCAATAGCCCTTAAAAGGGCCTTTTGCGGGGCATTGCCCCAAAGAAATCAGCTCTTTTACCTGTAAAAAAAAATACAAACAACCCCCAACAGTAAAACCCACCACCCACACAACCAATCCCCAAATAAAACCCTAACTAAAAAACCTAAGCTCCCCATTGCCCTGAAAAGGGCATTAGGATGGGCATTGCCCTTAAAAGGGCATTTAGCTCTATTGCGGCCCAAAGCCCTAACCTAAAAATAAAACCCACCCAATACACCCTTAAAAAATCCTAACACTATCCCCCGAAGATCCACTTACCGGGAGAAGTCTTCATCCAAGCGGCAAGATGTCCTCAATGAAGCCGGCAGAAGTGGTCCTCCAGACGGGCAGAAGTCTTCATCCAAACGGCATCTTCTATCTTCATCCTTCCGACGCGGAGCGGCTCCATCTTCAAGACATCCGGCGGGGAGCATCCTCTTCCAACGACGACTACCTGACGAATGAAGGTACTTTTAAGTGACGTCATTCAAGATGGCTTCCCTTAGATTCCGATTGGCTTATTAGGATTGAGCTCGCATTCTATTGGCTGTTCCAATCAGCCAATAGCATGCAAACTCAATCCTATTGGCTGATTGCATCAGTCAATAGGGTTTTTTCAACCTTAATTCCGATTGGCTGATAGAATTCTATCAACCAATCGGAATCTAAGGGACGCCATCTTGGATGAAGAAAATTCCAGAAGTAACCATCGATTGAAGAGGATGCTCCATGCCGGATGTCTTGAAGATGGAGCCGCTCCGCATCGGAAGGATGAAGATAGAAGATGCGGTCTGGATGAAGACTTCTACCCATCTGGAGGACCACTTCTGCTGACTTTGTTGAGGACATCTTGCCACTTGGATGAAGACTTCTCCCGGTAAGTGGATCTGCGGGGGTTAGTGTTAGGATTTTTTAAGGGTGTATTGGGTGGGTTTTATTTTTAGGTTAGGGCTTTGGAGCAATAGAGCTAAATGCCCTTTTAAGGGCAATGCCCATCCAAATGCCCTTTTAAGGGCAATGGGGAGCTTAGTTTTTTTAGTTAGGGTTTTATTTGGGGGTTTGGTTGTGTGGGTGGTGGGTTTTACTGTTGGGGGGGTTGTTTGTATTTTTTTTTACAGGTAAAAGAGCTGATTTCTTTGGGGCAATGCCCCGCAAAAGGCCCTTTTTTTTAAGGGCTATTGGTAGTTTAGTTTAGGCTAGGGTTTTTTTTTATTTTGGGTGTTTTTTTGTTATTTTGATAGGGCTATTAGATTAGGTGTAATTAGTTTAAAGATCTTGTAATTTTATTTTCTGTAATTTAGTGGGGGTTTTCTTGTAATTTAGATAATTGTTTTGAATTTAGTTAATTGTATTTAATTTAGGGAATTTATTTAATTGTAGGGTTAGGTTAGGTGTTAGTGTAAAAGTGTTTAGAAGTGAGCGTTGGCGCTAACTGTTATCCTAAATGCCTGGTTAAAAAAACTACTCCTCCTCAGTAGTTTAAAAAATGTGAGTGCTATAATTAAAAAGGGGTAACTGGCGCTAATGGTTAGATTAGCTAGGATAACACTACCAATGATGTGACTATTATATTAATAGACGGCTATCCGTTTGAGTGAAAAAATAGAATTGTGGAAAAATGAGCATGTGATGTGGATATCCTATTATTATCCTTCTGTTAACTGAAAGATAAAATACAGTGTCTCAATTCCTAATTGGATAAAGTGACAGCGTGTTAAAAAACAGAAAATGTGATAGAGGATTTTACCTATTTGACATCGTTAATACTGATGTTAGTGTAGTAAGAAAATTGTGACGTGTATACGTTTGATGTGGTGGACAATTAAGGTCTATATATGTAGATAATAAGTAACAGATTGGATAGCAAAAATAAATCTCTGTGACAGTATTACTACGTAAAATATTTAATCCTTATAAAAAATCAATAAAACAACAATCAATATATTTAAAACATTAGGGACGTCTCCCTTGCAATCAGTAGTATCTGTCGACAAGAAGTTTGCTCAGCAGCAGTTAACTGGACATCGTTGGTGGTATATACTACAGTGTTACTGCATAAGTAAAAGTCACAATGGCACAAATAGTAAGGTACCTTACAGTTAGAGATGTTGTGGAGGCTGGTAGACCGACCGTGTGTTGATTCTTTTTGCCCTTGCACCGGGTCTCAGTATAGCGGTGTATTTCGCGGCTTAAAGACCAAACAGCTCGCTAATGTGGTGATTGGTGGTTTGGGTCACACACCCCTTCTCTGATAGGTCTAATGAATGGCGTTCCGTGAAAATATATCGGCCAATATATTATTTGATGAATCCTTCTTCTTACTGAAATGATGTTTGTTGAACTTGAGTCAGACAATTTGTGCCTGCTGTAGCCGTGTTCAGAGACGGTTATAGTGGTAAAAGTAAATACTCGCTATTCGCTGATCAGATCCCTGGTCCTTGCAGTGGCTTTATCTCCTAAATCATAAAATTAGAGAGTCCACAGGAGGGGCTGGATCGCAGCTTTTGCGTGTATTTCAATCTTTGATGGGTTCCAAATAAAAGCAAAGTTTCTGGAGTAAATTCTACACGTTTCACCCTGAGAGGGCTTTATCAAGATACTCCAGGTGTATATTTCACACTTTTTTAAAGGTGTTCTTTGGATTTCATTGGCTGCTTGTTTGTTGATTTCTATTGGAGCCAGTGTACAACACCTCTTTTCCATAAAGGTGGACTTTAGGTATTACTTAGACATATATAAGGTGGTATAGATATATTTGTACTTATACAAATCATTATCTCCTGTATTACTATAAATCCTTGACATACTTATATTTATACAGAGTATTTAAAGGGCTATATAAAAGTGATAACGTTTGTTGTATCACTAATGTTGATAAATACAATGTTCCTATACATATAAATAGAACAATATGACAGTTATAAATATATTAATGCTGTTACAAATCATTATCTCCTGTATTACTATAAATCCTTAAATTACTTAATCTTTGCAGAGTGTTTGGGGGGATATAAGAAAGTGATAACATATATTATATCGCTAATGTTGGTGAAAATGATATTCCTATACATGTTACTCGAACAATATGACAATTATAATCTTTAATAGAAAATAAAGAAAGAATTATATACATACAAATTACTGTAGGCGATCTAAATGGAGAGAGAAACTTACTGATTATTCACAGGGTGTCTATAGCAGACTTCAAGTAAATAACATATCTCTATATGTTATGAAATTATTATTAAGCTACAACTATGGGGATAAATGTCCAGGGATTTCCCTAAACTTAAGAATAAGTGAATGGCAAATATATAATAAAAATAAAAATTAAATAGTAAAAAAATTATTAAAAAAATAGTAAAAAAAATGTATTATTCAAAAATAAAAAACAATAAAGAGCTATTCTAATGTGCATCTCTATAAATTAATGGAGATATAAAGTATAATGCTAAATCACAAATGTGGTATGTAAGGACTATATGAGCGACAAAGATTCAAAACTTATGTTGTGGATGGATAAAAAGGGTTAAGTGGTCGACTAAAAAAGTGCCAGAAAGAATATGGAAGTTTATAGTGATACTATTCAGGTCAAAAATAAAAATATATAAATTAATAAAAATTATAAATTTATAAACAATTTATAAAAAAATGGATATTTCTAGTTCTGAGTTTAGTCCCTGGGGTTGTAATGTTTGTAAGGTGTATATAGTCTCTGATTCAATTTTGAGTAATTCTACTTCTAAGCTGCCCCCTCTCCAGTTTCTGGTTACTTTTTTGATTCCCCAAAATCTAAAATCTGCCAAGTTATTGTTATGCTTTTCTTTGAAGTGTTGATATAAATATGTATCTTTTTTTCCTTTTTCGATTGTCCATAGGTGCTCACGGATCCTTTCTCTAAGGGTTCTAGTTGTCTCCCCAATGTATTGTTTATTACATGTGCACTGGACCATATATATTATCCCTTTATCTTGGCATCTGATGGTACTATCGATTTTATATACTTTTCCTGTTTGTGTGGACTTATATTCCTTTGTTTTACAACTGTACTGACATGATTTGCAGTTTATACATGGAAAAAAAACATTTATATTTTCTCCTGATAGGCTAGTTTGTATTGTCTTGTTTGATTCATTTTTAAACTCGCTCGGAGCTAGAATTGTTTTTAGATTTCTGGCCTTTCTATAGATGATATTCGGGTATGGAGAAACTTTATTACCAATAATAGGGTCATTCTGTACTAGATGCCAGTGTTTATTCATTATTTTTCTCAGAGTTTTGTAGTCTTCATTGTAGTTAGTGATAAGTGATACATTGATGCTGTTACTATCTGGAGCGGATGTGTTTGATTTATCTTTATACTTCAGGAATTCTTTCCTATCAACAGATTCAATATCCTTTTTAGCTTTAGTTATTAAATCTTTGTTATAACCTTTCTCTAGGAACTTTCTTTCCAGAAAATCAGCTTGTTCCAAATAGTCTGTATTTTTTGAACAATTTCTACGCAAACGGATGCATTGTCCCTTTGGTACGTTCTCTTTCCATCTTTTTAGATGGCAGCTCTCTGAGTGTATTAGGTTATTAGCATCTACTTGCTTAAAATGAGTTTTCGTGTTCAATGAGTTCTCTACTATTTCAATTTCTAGATCGAGGAATACTATTTTTTCTTTACTTATAACATTAGTAAATTTTAAGCCTAGGGTATTGCAATTCATATCTGCTAAAAACTGGTCTAAATGTACAATATCACCTTTCCAAATCATTATAATATCATTTATATATCTTTTATATAGCACGAGGTTTGCGCCAAGCTCATGAGTCTGGATGAAATTTTGTTCCCAGTTGCCCATAAATAAATTAGCATAACTTGGCGCAAACCTCGTGCCCATTGCTGTACCTGTTAACTGTAAATAAAATTTCCCATTGAAGGAGAAGTAGTTCTGATTAAGAATGAAAGTTATACCATCTAATATAAATTTTGCCTGTTCTTTTTTTAATGTTTTGTCATTATGTAAATAAGATTCCACCGCTTTTATACCATCATCGTGTTTGATGCTTGTGTAAAGTGATGATACATCACTTGTAATCAGATAGTAGCTATTTTGCCATTCTAATTTTTCTAAAATTTGTAAAATGTTGGTGGTATCTCTCAGATAAGAAGGGAGAGTTCTAACATATTTTTGCAAGAATTTATCGATATATTCTGAGAGGTTGCATGTAAGTGATCCAATGCCAGAGATTATTGGCCTCCCTGGTGGGTTACTGAGATCTTTATGTATTTTTGGCAAGTAATAAAAAATGGGTATTTTCGGAAATTTTGATGTTAAATATTTGAATTCTTTGATGTTTATAATACCTTTGTCCTTTGCCTCATCTAATAATGAACTTAATCTATTGGAATATAGAAGTGTTGGATCTGATTTAAGTGTGGTGTAAGTACTTTTATCATTTAGTAGTCTATTTGTTTCAATTAGATAATCTTCTTTGTTTAAAATGACAACTCCTCCTCCTTTATCTGCCTGTTTAATCACAATGTTTTTGTTCTTTTGTAAACTTTGTATAGCTTGTTTTTCTTTTAAAGATAGATTATATTTAATATGGGTATTGGGTGTTGTATTTTGTACGTCTTTTTGTACTAACTTCTCAAAAAGTTCCAAATTGCTTCCCCGTTCATGTCTTGGGTAGAACTTAGATTTTTGTTTTAAATCTGTATGTGTATATACGGGGGTTTGGCCCGTATTTGTCCTTTGATTTAGAGGATTGGGATAGTTTCTTTCAATTGGAATTTTTAGAAAATATTTCTTTAGAGTTAACTTTCTAACAAATTGACCTATGTTAATATGTGTTTGGAATTTGTTCATTCGGGTGGATGGTGCGAAAGACAAACCTCTATTTAGAATTTGTATTTCTTCTTTGTTTAAAGTAGTGCTGCTAAGATTAAAAATACTGTTTGGCACTATTTCGTTCTCTTGAAGTCTCTTATTTTCCCTTCTTCCTCTTCCTCTGCACCCTCTCTTGATCTTTTTTTTTGGCTTCTTTGTGGTTTTTGTATTTCTCTTTCTATCCTTTGTTCTAATCTTGGCCCTGGTATAAAAAATGATGGTTTGGTAATTCAGTTTCTCTTTGGTTTTCAAGATTTGAGAATCTGTTCCTAGTGGGAATTTGCCAAGGGGAGTTAGCATGTGTGTGATTTTGATATCTATTCTTGGAATAATTCCAAGTATTGTCATTTCTCCAAGTGTTATCATTTCTTTCTTGTCTATTGTTATATCTGTTATATTCATCATGAGGGGGTTGATATTGGTTAAATTGATTTTGGTTAAAATGATTGGAATTGTTTCTTCTATAATTATGGTATCTGTATGTGTTTCCATTGTCATAATGTGTTCTGGATCCATTATAATTAGTGTTACTTCTATTATATGTATTATTAGTATTTGACCTGTTCTCTTTATAATATGTGTTATTCCAATCTCGTCTGTTGTATGTGGGTTCTATATTGGACCTTGATTCTCTATTTTGGAATGGTTCGTACCATTCCCTTCTGTTGTAATTGTCATTCATATGGTTGGAGTAATGTTGTTTAGTGTTACGTTCATTTCTAGTTCCTCTACTATTTTGAGGTGTGTAGGGGCCATTTCTATGGTAGTACTGATCTCTATGTTGGTTATCATGTTTGTTCTCTATATTAGTTTTAAAATTTGACTCGTTGGAAGTACTTGGTTGTGTATCTATGTTAATGGGCTCTACCGATTGTTCTAAATAATCATTTTGGTCTCTTTTCAATTTCCCCCATTTGGTATTTAACAGGTCTTTTCTGAGTTCGCCTAATTTGTCAATTATATCTCTTTGTCTGTCTTTATAATCTATGTTCTCTTTTTTATCTGCTAATTTGATTTTAATCCCTGAAATGTTATTTTCAATATCTATAAGGGATAATTCTCTAGATTTTTTAATAATACCCATTAGCGTCATGGAAGCTTTTTCTAAAGTGTCTTCCCATTCTTTTTCCAATTGTATTTGTAGTTCAAAGTTACATTTTTTCTTTAACCTCAGACCCCTTGGGACTATGTTTGAGTCTATGTACTTATTCATAAAAATAAGTTCTGTTTTTTGTTTGAGTTCTTTGGTCATATATTTCTCTAAATCAAACATTTCATCTTTGATATTAATAGACATATGTGCATTTTCATTCTCGGCCATATAATTGTCATTTAAATTTGCCAAAAGATTGTCTCTAAATTTAAACATATCTTCTTCCTTGATGTATAAAAACTTATTTATATATGTTAGGAGTGTTGAAATGATCTAGTAATGGTAGCTGTTGGGGCAACAACACTCAGTAGGAAGATAGAGAGGATAGTAGTGAACAAGTGTTTAGAAGTGAGCGTTGGCGCTAACTGTTATCCTAAATGCCTGGTTAAAAAAACTACTCCTCCTCAGTAGTTTAAAAAATTGACAAATTAGGCGAACTCAGAAAAGACCTGTTGAATACCAAATGGGGGAAATTGAAAAGAGACCAAAATGATTATTTAGAACAATCGGTAGAGCCCATTAACATAGATACACAACCAAGTACTTCCAACCAGTCAAATTTTAAAACTAATATAGAGAACAAACATGATAACCAACATAGAGATCAGTACTACCATAGAAATGGCCCCTACACACCTCAAAATAGTAGAGGAACTAGAAATGAACGTAACACTAAACAACATTACTCCAACCATATGAATGACAATTACAACAGAAGGGAATGGTACGAACCGTTCCAAAATAGAGAATCAAGGTCCAATATAGAACCCACATACAACAGACGAGATTGGAATAACACATATTATAAAGAAAACAGGTCAAATACTAATAATACATATAATAGAAGTAACACTAATTATAATGGATCCAGAACACATTATGACAATGGAAACACATACAGATACCATAATTATAGAAGAAACAATTCCAATCATTTTAACCAAAATCAATTTAACCAATATCAACCCCCTCATGATGAATATAACAGATATAACAATAGACAAGAAAGAAATGATAACACTTGGAGAAATGACAATACTTGGAATTATTCCAAGAATAGATATCAAAATCACACACATGCTAACTCCCCTTGGCAAATTCCCACTAGGAACAGATTCTCAAATCTTGAAAACCAAAGAGAAACTGAATTACCAAACCATCATTTTTTATACCAGGGCCAAGATTAGAACAAAGGATAGAAAGAGAAATACAAAAACCACAAAGAAGCCCAAAAAAAGATCAAGAGAGGGTGCAGAGGAAGAGGAAGAAGGGAAAATAAGAGACTTCAAGAGAACAAAATAGTGCCAAACGGTATTTTTAATCTTAGCAGCACTACTTTAAACAAAGAAGAAATACAAATTCTAAATAGAGGTTTGTCTTTCGCACCATCCACCAGAATGAACAAATTCCAAACACATATTAACATAGGTCAATTTGTTAGAAAGTTAACTCTAAAGAAATATTTTCTAAAAAATCCAATTGAAAGAAACTATCCCAATCCTCTAAATCAAAGGACAAATACGGGCCAAACCCCCGTATATACACATACAGATTTAAAACAAAAATCTAAGTTCTACCCAAGACATGAACGGGGAAGCAATTTGGAACTTTTTGAGAAGTTAGTACAAAAAGACGTACAAAATACAACACCCAATACCCATATTAAATATAATCTATCTTTAAAAGAAAAACAAGCTATACAAAGTTTACAAAAGAACAAAAACATTGTGATTAAACAGGCAGATAAAGGAGGAGGAGTTGTCATTTTAAACAAAGAGGATTATCTAATTGAAACAAATAGACTACTAAATGATAAAAGTACTTACACCACACTTAAATCAGATCCAACACTTCTATATTCCAATAGATTAAGTTCATTATTAGATGAGGCAAAGGACAAAGGTATTATAAACATCAAAGAATTCAAATATTTAACACCAAAATTTCCGAAAATACCCATTTTTTTATTACTTGCCAAAAATACATAAAGATCTCAGTAACCCACCAGGGAGGCCAATAATCTCTGGCATTGGATCACTTACATGCAACCTCTCAGAATATATCGATAAATTCTTGCAAAAATATGTTAGAACTCTCCCTTCTTATCTGAGAGATACCACCAACGTTTTACAAATTTTAGAAAAATTAGAATGGCAAAATAGCTACTATCTGATTACAAGTGATGTATCATCACTTTACACAAGCATCAAACACGATGATGGTATAAAAGCGGTGGAATCTTATTTACATAATGACAAAACATTAAAAAAAGAACAGGCAAAATTTATATTAGATGGTATAACTTTCATTCTTAATCAGAACTACTTCTCCTTCAATGGGAAATTTTATTTACAGTTAACAGGTACAGCAATGGGCACGAGGTTTGCGCCAAGTTATGCTAATTTATTTATGGGCAACTGGGAACAAAATTTCATCCAGACTCATGAGCTTGGCGCAAACCTTGTGCTATATAAAAGATATATAGATGATATTATAATGATTTGGAAAGGTGATATTGTACATTTAGACCAGTTTTTAGCAGATATGAATTGCAATACCCTAGGCTTAAAATTTACTAATGTTATAAGTAAAGAAAAAATAGTATTCCCCGATCTAGAAATTGAAATAGTAGAGAACTCATTGAACACGAAAACTCATTTTAAGCAAGTAGATGCTAATAACCTAATACACTCAGAGAGCTGCCATCTAAAAAGATGGAAAGAGAACGTACCAAAGGGACAATGCATCCGTTTGCGTAGAAATTGTTCAAAAAATACAGACTATTTGGAACAAGCTGATTTTCTGGAAAGAAAGTTCCTAGAGAAAGGTTATAACAAAGATTTAATAACTAAAGCTAAAAAGGATATTGAATCTGTTGATAGGAAAGAATTCCTGAAGTATAAAGATAAATCAAACACATCCGCTCCAGATAGTAACAGCATCAATGTATCACTTATCACTAACTACAATGAAGACTACAAAACTCTGAGAAAAATAATGAATAAACACTGGCATCTAGTACAGAATGGCCCTATTATTGGTAATAAAGTTTCTCCATACCCGAATATCATCTATAGAAAGGCCAGAAATCTAAAAACAATTCTAGCTCCGAGCGAGTTTAAAAATGAATCAAACAAGACAATACAAACTAGCCTATCAGGAGAAAATATAAATGGTTTTTTTCTATGTATAAACTACAAGTCATGTCAGTACAGTTGTAAAACAAAGGAATATAAGTCCACACAAACAGGAAAAGTATATAAAATCGATAGTACCATCAGATGCCAAGATAAAGGGATAATATATATGGTCCAGTGCACATGTAATAAACAATACATTGGGGAGACAACTAGAACCCTTAGAGAAAGGATCCGTGAGCACCTATGGACAATCGAAAAAGGAAAAAAAGATACAAATTTATATCAACACTTCAAAGAAAAGCATAACAATAACTTGGCAGATTTTAGATTTTGGGGAATCAAAAAAGTAACCAGAAACTGGAGAGGGGGCAGCTTAGAAGTAGAATTACTCAAAATTGAATCAGAGACTATAAACACCTTACAAACATTACAACCCCAGGGAATAAACTCAGAACTAGAAATATCCATTTTTTTATAAATTGTTTATAAATTTATAATTTTTATTAATTTATATATTTTTATTTTTGACCTGAATAGTATCACTATAAACTTCCATATTCTTTCTGGCACTTTTTTAGTCGACCACTTAACCCTCTTTATCTATCCACAACATAAGTTTTGAATCTTTGACGCTCATATAGTCCTTACATACCACATTTGTGATTTAGCATTATACTTTATATCTCCATTAATTTATAGAGATCCACATTAGAATCGCTCTTTATTGTTTTTTATTTTTGAATAATAAAAATTTTTTACTATTTTTTTAATAATTTTTTTACTATTTAATTTTTATTTTTATTATATATTTGCCATTCACTTATTCTTAAGTTTAGGGAAATCCCTGGACATTTATCCCCATAGTTGTAGCTTAATAATAATTTCATAACTTATAGAGATATGTTATTTACTTGAAGTCTGCTATAGACACCCTGTGAATAATCAGTAAGTTTCTCTCTCCATTTAGATCGCCTACAGTTATTTGTATGTATATAATTCTTTCTTTATTTTCTATTAAAGATTATAATTGTCATATTGTTCGAGTAACATGTATAGGAATATCATTTTCACCAACATTAGCGATATAATATATGTTATCACTTTCTTATATCCCCCCAAACACTCTGCAAAGATTAAGTAATTTAAGGATTTATAGTAATACAGGAGATAATGATTTGTAACAGCATTAATATATTTATAACTGTCATATTGTTCTATTTATATGTATAGGAACATTGTATTTATCAACATTAGTGATACAACAAACGTTATCACTTTTATATAGCCCTTTAAATACTCTGTATAAATATAAGTATGTCAAGGATTTATAGTAATACAGGAGATAATGATTTGTATAAGTACAAATATATCTATACCACCTTATATATGTCTAAGTAATACCTAAAGTCCACCTTTATGGAAAAGAGGTGTTGTACACTGGCTCCAATAGAAATCAACAAACAAGCAGCCAATGAAATCCAAAGAACACCTTTAAAAAAGTGTGAAATATACACCTGGAGTATCTTGATAAAGCCCTCTCAGGGTGAAACGCGTAGAATTTACTCCAGAAACTTTGCTTTTATTTGGAACCCATCAAAGATTGAAATACACGCAAAAGCTGCGATCCAGCCCCTCCTGTGGACTCTCTAATTTTTATGATTTAGGAGATAAAGCCACTGCAAGGACCAGGGATCTGATCAGCGAATAGCGAGTATTTACTTTTACCACTATAACCGTCTCTGAACACGGCTACAGCAGGCACAAATTGTCTGACTCAAGTTCAACAAACATCATTTCAGTAAGAAGAAGGATTCATCAAATAATATATTGGCCGATATATTTTCACGGAACGCCATTCATTAGACCTATCAGAGAAGGGGTGTGTGACCCAAACCACCAATCACCACATTAGCGAGCTGTTTGGTCTTTAAGCCGCGAAATACACCGCTATACTGAGACCCGGTGCAAGGGCAAAAAGAATCAACACACGGTCGGTCTACCAGCCTCCACAACATCTCTAACTGTAAGGTACCTTACTATTTGTGCCATTGTGACTTTTACTTATGCAGTAACACTGTAGTATATACCACCAACGATGCCCAGTTAACTGCTGCTGAGCAAACTTCTTGTCGACAGATACTACTGATTGCAAGGGAGACGTCCCTAATGTTTTAAATATATCGATTGTTGTTTTATTGATTTTTTATAAGGATTAAATATTTTACGTAGTAATACTGTCACAGAGATTTATTTTTGCTATCCAATCTGTTACTTATTATCTACATATATAGACCTTAATTGTCCACCACATCAAACGTATACACGTCACAATTTTCTTACTACACTAACATCAGTATTAACGATGTCAAATAGGTAAAATCCTCTATCACATTTTCTGTTTTTTAACACGCTGTCACTTTATCCAATTAGGAATTGAGACACTGTATTTTATCTTTCAGTTAACAGAAGGATAATAATAGGATATCCACATCACATGCTCATTTTTCCACAATTCTATTTTTTCACTCAAACGGATAGCCGTCTATTAATATAATAGTCACATCATTGGTAGTGTTATCCTAGCTAATCTAACCATTAGCGCCAGTTACCCCTTTTTAATTATAGGTGTTAGTGTAAGACAGGTTAGGTTTTATTTTACAGGTCAATTTGTATTTATTTTAGCTAGGTAGTTAATAAATAGTTAGTAACTATTTAGTAAGCATTCTAACTAGTTAAAATAAATACAAACTTGCCTGTAAAATAAAAATAAACCCTTAGATACAATGTAACTATTAGTTATATTGTAGCTAGCTTTGAGTTTATGTTATAGGTAAGTATTTAGTTTTAAATAGGAATTATTTAGTTATTAATAGTAGTTTTATTTAGATTTTTTTAAATTATATTTAAGTTAGCGGGTGTTAGGGTTAGACTTAGATTTAGGGGTTAATAAATTTAATATAGTGGCGGTGACGTTGGGGCGGCAGATTAGGGGTTAATAAATGTAGGTAGGTGGCGGAGATGTTAGGGACAGCAGATTAGGGGTTAATAATATTTAACTAGTGTTTGCGATGCAGGAGTGCAGCGGTTTAGGGGTTTATTATAGTGGTGGCGACGTTGGGGGCGGCAGATTAGGGGTTAATAAGTGTAGGTAGGTTGCGGCGACATTGGGGCGGCAGATTAGGGGTTAATAAATATAATGTAGGTGTCGGCGATGTTGGGGACAAGCGTTCCTTCGATGAAGAAAAATTAGGACACAAGGAAGGAACCACAATCTCCTAATTGATGTTGCGATCTGACACAACCTTAGGAAGAAAACCTAATTTAGTACGTAAAACTTTCTTATCTGCATGAAAAAAATCAGATAAGGGGGTTCACATTGCAAAGCAGAGATCTCAGAAACTCTGCGTGCAGAGTCAATAGCCAATAAAAAGAGAACCTTCCAAGATGACAATTTAATGTCAACAGAATGCAGAGGCACAAATGGAACCTGTTGCAAAACCCAAAGAACAAGATTTTGGCTCCAAGGAGGAGCCCCAGATCTAAACACAGGTCTGATCCTAATCAGAGCTTTAACAAAGGAATGCACGTCTGGAAGCTCAGCCAGTCTCTTGTGCCTTAAAACCGACAGGGCCGAAATCTGTCCCCTCAGGGAGCTAGCAGAAAGGCTCTTCTCCAACCCATCCTGGAGAAAAAATAAGATCCTGGCAACCTTAACTCTGTGCCAGGAAAAGCAACGCTCTTCACACCAGAATAAGTAGGTCCTCCACACCTTGTGGTAGATACACCGAGTAACTGGTTTATGAGCTTAAATATGAGTATCAATGATACTCTCAGAGAAACCTCTCTTGGCTAAGACTAAGCGTTTAATTCTCCACGCAGTCAGCCTCAGAGAATCTAGATTTTGATGAACAAATGGACCTTGTATCAGCAGGTCTCTGAGACAAGGTAACTTCCACGGAGGAGATGAGGACATCCCCACTAGATCCGCGAACCAAGTCCTTCGCTGACACAATGGATCAATCACGATTACTGATATCCGCTCCTGTTTGATGCGGGCCACTACTTGAGGAGAAAGCGGTAATAGAGGAAAAAGATATATGAGATTGAACCTCCAGGGCATTGCTAGTGCATCTATTAGATCCGCTTGGGGATCCCTCGACCCGTACCTGGGTAGCTTGATATTGAGACGGGACGCCATGAGAGCTATCTCCGGCGTCCCCCACTTGCTGCATATCTCTGCAAACACCTCGGGATGGAGAGACCATTCCCCTGGATGGAAGGATTGCCTGCTGAGGAAATCCGCCTCCCAGTTTCCTAACGTGACGAAAGGCAAAGAATGACTGGGGTAATGAGGAAGTGGGAGGGATATTTAAGCCTTTGGCTGGGGTGTCTTTGCCTCCTCCTGGTGGCCAGGTGTTGTATTTCCCAACCATAAGGAATGAAGCTGTGGACTCTCCCTATCTTAGGAAGGAAAAAACCCACCCAAAAAAACACTAACCCAAAAATATCTACTCACGGTTCCTGATGTCCGGACATCCATCTCCATCCAGGCGGCAAGAAGTCTTCATCCAGGCAGCGATATATTCATCGGTCCCGGGGGGGCATCTTCTATCTTCATTGCGGCGGCGCAGAGCCATCCTGGAAGCTGATCCCATCCTGTGCGGAGCGTCCTCTTCAAACGATCACCGCCATACACTGAAGTTGAATGCAAGGTAACCGTTTCAAAATGGTGTACCTTGCATTCCTATTGGCTGATTTGATTCTTTAAATTCAAATCAGCCAATAGTTTTTGAAATCCTATTGTTAAATTCAAAACAGCCAATAGGATGAGAACTACTGAAATCCTATTGGCTGTTTAAATCAGCCAATTTCATAGGAAAAGTTTTTATTTATTTAAATATAGTTATATTGTAATTTTAATTTAAAGTTAAGGGGATGTTAGGTTTAGGGGTATATAGTTTAATTTAGTGTTTTGCGATGTGGGGGCCAGTGGTTTAGGGATTAATAGGTTTATTTAGTGGTGGCGATGTGGGAGGCCAGAGGTTTAGGGGTTAATAGGTTTATTTAGTGGTGGCGAAGTGGGAGGCCAGAGGTTTAGGGGTTAATAGGTTTATTTAGTGCCGGAGCTATGAAAATCCCACACAAAAACGTAATTTTGAGTGCGGCATGGACGTTGCGTTACAGGCTAAAATGCTTGCGTTACAGCTATACCGACACAACTCGTAATATGCGTTCCTGGCCATAATGCTGGAATGAAAATCCAAAGAATACGGCAGCAATCAGTAGTTTAACAAATGGTCTTTATTTGGAGCACAGCAAACAAAACAGCGACGTTTCGGGAGCTTCCTCCCTTTGTCAAGCATAAAAAATTGTGGTAACAAGCTTCTTAATATACCCACATCCACCAGGTGGCAGCAAAGAGTAATTTCCTCCTATATAGGATACATTTTAACTCATTCATTTCCTTGGGACATTACAAAAAGTTTTTAACACATCAATATATTACAAAGATACAAATTGAATGTTAAAAATTATATATATTAAATTGTCTCAATATACAATCAAAATTGATACAATGTTTAACTATATATATACATGGTGCAGGGATCAATCCTTATAAACCTAGGTTAATAATTATTGGAAATGCAAACATTGCTTTTTAACAAGGAACATCACCACAGAAAACAAACCCAAGTTTATTCTATAGGAACACTGACAAGTCCCAATCTTTATTAAGCCCCATAGGTTGGAGGGTGTTCAATTCAAAAATCCAAAATCTCTCTCTTTGGTGGAGCATCATCTCCCTATTACCTCCTCTCCTTGGAATAGGGACAAAATCAATCACTTGAAAGCGTAGTTGACTAATAGCATGTCCTGCTGAATTAAAGTGACAGGCAACAGGGGACTTTTCATTCTTTATTCTAATAGAGCTCTTATGTTCCACTATTCTATCCCTAATGGGCCTGGTGGTCTCACCCACATAGCTCCGCCCACAAGGACACTTGATTAAATAAATTACAAATTTTGAGTGACAGGTATAGAAGTTCTTAATCTGGTATTTTTTGCCTGAACTGGGATGATAAAAGACAGATCCTTTAATCATATTGCCACAACATGAACATCCCAGGCATGGAAAACAACCCCTATTCCTGTCAGTCAAAAATCTCTGACCATCCCCAATCCTAGAGCTACCAATATCAGCCCTAATCAATTTTTGTTGCAAATTATAGCCCCTTTTAAAAGCAGGCATTGGATTCTCTACAAACTCAGAAATATTAGGATAGCATTTGGACAATAAAGGCCAATGCTTCCTAATGATATTATTAACCCCTTAATGACCACAGCACTTTTCCATTTTCTGACCGTTTGGGACCAAGGCTATTTTTACATTTCTGTGGTGTTTGTGTTTAGCTGTAATTTTACTCTTACTCATTTACTGTACCCACACATATTATATACCGTTTTTCTCGCCATTAAATGGACTTTCTAAAGATACCATTATTTTCATCATATCTTATAATTTACTATAAAAAAAATATAAAATATGAGGAAAAAATGGAAAAAAACACACTTTTTCTAACTTGACCCCCAAAATCTGTTACACATCTGCAACCACCAAAAAACACTCATGCTAAATAGTTTCCAAATTTTGTCCTGAGTTTAGAAATACCCAATGTTTACATGTTCTTTGCTTTTTTTTGCAAGTTATAGGGCAATAAATACAAGAAGCACTTTGCTATTTCCAAACCACTTTTTTTCAAACTTAGCGCTAGTTACATTGGAACACTGATATCTTCCAGGAATCCCTGAATATCCCTTGACATGTATATATATTTTTTTTAGAAGACATCCCAAAGTATTGATCTAGGCCCATTTTGGTATATTTCATGCCACCATTTCACCGCCAAATGCGATCAAATAAAAAAAATTGTTCACTTTTTCACACATTTTGTTACAAACTTTAGGTTTCTCACTGAATTTATTTACAAACAGCTCGTGCAATTATGACACAAATGGTTGTAAATGCTTCTCTGGAATCCCTTTTTTCATAAATAGCAGACATATATGGATTTGGTGTTGCTTTTTGGTAATTAGAAGGCCGCTAAATGCCACTGAGCACCACACGTGTATTATGCCCAGCAATGAAGGGGTTAATTAGGGAGCATGTAGGGAGCTTGTAGGGTTAATTTTAGCTTTATTGTAGTGTAGTAGACAACCCTAAGTATTGATCTAGGCCCATTTTGGTATATTTCATGCCACCATTTCAACGCCAAATGCGATTAAATAAAAAAAAAGTAAAATTTTTCACAATTTTAGGTTTCTCACTGAAATCATTTACAAACAGCTTGTGCAATTATGGCACAAATGGTTGTAAATGCTTCTCTGGGATCCCCTTTGTTGAGAAATAGCAGACATACATGGCTTTGGCGTTGCTTTTTGGTAATTAGAAGGCCGCTAAATGCCGCTGCGCATCACATGTGTATTATGGCTAGCAGTGAAGGGGTTAATTAGGTAGCATGTAGGGAGCTTGCAGGGTTAATTTTAGCTTTAGTGTAGAGATCAGCCTCCCACCTGACACATTACACCCCCTGATCCCTCCCAAACAGCTCTCTTCCCTCCCCCACCCCACAATTGTCCCCGCCATGTTAAGTACTGGCAGAAAGTCTGCCAGTACTAAAAAAAAAAGCTATCCTTGATAAAAAATAAATTTAAAAAAAGGCATATTTACATATGCTGCTCTGGAGGATCCCCCCTTAGCCCCCAACCTCCCTGATACCCCCCAAACAGCTCTTTACCCATCCCCCTCTAACTTATTAGTAGCCATCTTTGGTACTGGCAGCTGTCTGCCAGTACCCAGTTTATAGTAAAATATGTTTTTATTATTTTTTTTAAATAATTTTCTGTAGTGTAGCTTGCCCCCCCCCCAAAAGACCAACCCACCACCCCTCCCAGATCTCTTAGATCGACATATATGTAATTATATTTGGCAATCACTGCCACTTTTCTCCCATCACTTTTCTGTAGTATAGCGGTTCCCACCCGCTTCCTACCCCCGCGCGCACCCGCGCGCGCACCCGGCGTTCCCGCCCACGATCCCGCCCCCCTCCACATGATACGGCCCATCGATGGCCGCCCACCCGCCTCCCAGACTGGTTCCCACCCACCAACGAAACCGGCCATCGATGTCCGGTACAGAGAGGGCCACAGAGTGGCTCTCTCTGCATCGGATGGCCAAGGGGGGTTATTGCAGGATGCCTCGATGTTGAGGCATCACTGCAATAACCGGAAAGCAGCTGGAAGCGAGCAGGATCGCTTCCAGCTGCTTTCCAGACCAAGGACGTACGCCACACGTCCTCGGTCATTAACTGTATTTTTTTTGAGGACGTGTGGCGTACGTCCTTGGTCGTTAAGGGGTTAATCCTATAGCTCTGACAGTTGTATTCTGATACGAAAACCATTCTTTTAGACTCACCCCTTCTATCTTCCTTACTTTTTTTAGGGGGTATATGGTTTTTTTTCTGTGCTGATGTTCCTTGTTACAAAGCAATGTTTGCATTTCCAATAATTATTAACCTAGGTTTATAAGGATTGATCCCTGCACCATGTATATATATATAGTTAAACATTGTATCAATTTTGATTGTATATTGAGACAATTTAATATATATAATTTTTAACATTCAATTTGTATCTTTGTAATATATTGATGTGGTAAAAACTTTTTGTAATGTCCCAAGGAAATGAATGAGTTAAAATGTATCCTTTATAGGAGAAAATTACTCTTTGCTGCCACCTGGTGGATGTGGGTATATTAAGAAGCTTGTTACCACAATTTTTTATGCTTGACAAAGGGAGGAAGCTCCCGAAACGTCGCTGTTTTGTTTGCTGTGTTCCAAATAAAGACCATTTGTTAAACTACTGATTGCTGCCATATTCTTTGTATTTTTATTACATTTCAGTAGGGTCTGGTGGTACCCCTACATGGCGTGCAAGTGGTTCAGGTGCTGACTGATACTTTCTGGACATTTCATAATGCTGGAATGGCCATTTTTTTCAGCGTTAAAAGCCGTACCGCAACACTTGTAATCTATCAGTAAGTAAGCTATTTGCCAGTTCTTTTAAACACTATCGCCTAGATTACGAGTTTTGCGTTAGAGTCAAAAAGCAGCGTTGGCCGGTCCTAACGCTGCTTTTTTACGGCCGCTGGTATTACGAGTTTCAGTAACGCAACAAAAATATCCGTCTCCGCTGAAATCATTAACGTCAACCCAGACCCAGTAGTTAACAAAACTTAACATATACCGCAAAAAAAAAACATCCACGAATCACAAAAAAACATTACACAAACTACACTTACACTCATACAAACACTACACTATATTTATTTTTAAGATTTTATTTTTTCAGGTCAAAATAGAACGGATCAAAGTTACGAGATCTTGGGTGTTTGAAAAAAAAGCCAGAGAAATCCATTCTCCATTGACTTACATAGACAGACGGGAACATACACTCATATAGCTACATCTAACTACTAATATTATCACATACATACACTAATTGATAAAGACAAACAATATACAGCACATTACATACACAAATAAGATTTTTATTAGGAATTTAACATGATTTAGCTACTTTTTCACACAAGAACATGACGTCACTCACTTTACGCTCAAAACAAGTCTTGGATTTAATTTCTACACACATTTTTATCCTCCATTGACTTCTACGGGGAAGACGTGCTCGTGCACGTGACAGCCAGATTTACCTAACACACGGAAAAGAAAAGACAAGAAAACTCGTAATACCAGCGTTAAAATTGTGAAACTAACTCATTCTTTCTTGCGTTAGTATCGCTATGACAAATAGATCAAGAAATGGCTATTTCTCTATGGAGTTATGGCTTTTACTTGTGTGAAATTCCCTACAACATCAAATTGTTATATAAAATTTCATTATTTCAAATACAAATCACCATCAACAATACCAAATATTTTTGATCAATTACATCAGATTTAAACGGACAGAAAATTAATTTTAACATTTCATTATTCACAAACAGTAGACAATTTGAAACACCTCTCATTTACCTCTATTATAGCATTTAATTTATTCAACTCATAGGCTTGCATGAAAAGCATATCTACATAGGCTTAACACATGATCATTAATGGATGCACATACATTACTTTTATCATTCACTCATACATGTGCATTGATATGATGGGGGGAAAAACACATTAGATTCTCTCTATGAATCATGAAACATAAAATAGGGATTTTATTACAAGACCAGAGACTCATATTTTGCATTCTCTTTCTTTACTACTAAAATGCAGTTATTCAAAGTATAGATAAAAATACAACAAACTGTCAAATTTAAAAAGTAGACAGTAAAAACAAATAATACATCAGTGACCAATCAGAATAGAGAACTGATTAAACTAAAACCACATAACCAATCAAATTGATAATAAGTCCTATAAACTGTCCAAAATACAGCAATACATCCTCTTTCTTTTACTGCTTCAGAAAGATAAGTATTGCTGTATTTTGTTTATTCTTATTAAAAGTATTTTTATTGTTTTTTGTTTCCATCGTTTTTCCATGTTATGTTATGGCTTTTTTATCTTTAGATAGCCTTTAGGTTTATTTATTTATTTACTTTTGGTTTGCTTATTAAACTTTGTATTTTTACCCCCATTACTTTTTACTTACATTCCGGTTTTGGTTTTTATTTGTCTCAGCCGATTACGAAGCATCCTTGCTTGTAATCGGCTTCTTTTTCCCTGCTGCGTTATGCAGCACTGTTCCGACGTCCATTTTGTGTGTTGAGTCGGTTTCAGTGCGCATGCGCAGCCAGTCTTCACTTCCTACGCAGTTAGTTTCTTCTTCCCGTCCGACTAACAGCTGTTTGAGTCGGGTATTAGCAACATTGTTGCTTTCCTGTCTAGTTGTTTTTCTGCTAGGCAGTCTTATTATTTAATGTTTATATTCCTTGGTCTCTGTCTCCATCTTTTGGCCATAGTTTGTATAACTTTGGTTAAGATTAAGTTAATTCAAATTTATTATTTTGTGTTTTGTTCACATCCTTTGGGGTCAATATAAAATTGATATATATTTTTAAAAATATGTATTAGATTAAATTTGATTAGTTTGTTAAATAAATTTATTAATTTAGTTATTTTAAGTTTATTTTAATTGTTTATATATAGTTTAATTATGTTTCAATCTTCAGATTTGAACCCTCTTAATTCAGAAAGTGTTCAAAAGATGATTGATACATCAATGAATTCTATGCTTGAAAAAAATTCTCTTTTAATTGATAAATCGTCTAAAAAGACTTTAAAAAGAAAAAGGCCTATTTCAAGTGGCATTAAAACAAGTAAACAATTATTACTGAAATCTCGCCAGTTTGTCTTTGGTTCAGTTGTTCCTGGCAGGAAAGGAAGGAAAACCCCTGTAATTCCCTCTACTCCCAAGAGGTTACTTATGGGAGAGGCTTTGGCCAATGATGAAGAATCTGAGATTTCTGATACTGAAGTTAATTCTGATTCCTCTTTGGATGCTAATAAATCTGAAAATTATATTTCTAATTCTTCAGATAATTCTTTGGCCTCTCCGAAGATTAAAAAATTCAAAAAAGCTCTTTTAAAATCTAAACATTTGGATTCTTCAAAAGTTGAATTTTTTTATTGCTTAGGAAATCCTAGGTTTAATGCAGATGATCTGCACCACCCTAGATCTGCGGAGTGGTGCCCTTCATCTGATATTGCGGAATTCATTGATTACCAGTTAAGACAACCCTTAAAGAGGGACTCAAGAAATAAGATGAGGGCAGAATGCCCCAGACCAATTCTTCCTAACAACGCTTGTATTACACCTAAAGTAGATCCAAAAATTTTAAAATTCATAGGGTCTCCAGGTTTTAAGTTAAAGAAGGGCATGGACCGTGCTTGGAAAATTTGTCAAGACAAAATGCTTGACACTATTGGTCCTTTAGCTAAGCTATTTGATTTATCTGAACAAGCTGTATATGACAATTCATTGCTTGATCCGGTCATAGTCAGAGAATGGCTGCAGAGGATGCTCAGTTTTCTGGGTAACGCCAACTCTGCTATGTATACCGAACGCAGACGAAATATACTTAGACGTATTGACCCCAAGGTTTGTGATTTCGCCATTAATGAAATTCATTCAGATACTAATGGCCTTTTATTTGGAGACACATTTATTAAGGAACTTAACAGTTATGTAAATACCTTCTCTAATCTGAATAAAGTTCGTACTTCTATGAAAAAGATTTTTCATCAGGAACGTTTTTCTGAACAGGCTGGGAAAGGTAGAGGCCGCTTTCCCGGCCGTGCCTCATATCCAAACAGGTCTCAATTTACCAACCAGCAATTTCATTCACAAAGATCATATCAAAATCCAATTTCCTCAAATTTCTTCCCATCCAGAGGAAGATTTTGGAATCCTAGACTCCAGCGTTCGAGGCAAAGATCTCGCCCATCTCAAGGTAAGGCAGATTGTCTCTTTTTGCTCAAAATTGGAATTTAATAACATCAGATCAATGGGTTCTTCAGACGGTTTCAGGTCTTTTTATAGATTTTATTTCTCCTCCAGTTCAAAAATCTCTTCCATTTCCAATAAAATTTTCTGTTTCAGACAAAATTTTGGTTCAAAACGAAATTTTAAATCTGGTAGAAAAACATGCAATAGAACCAGCTTCAGATCTTCAAAATTGTTTCTTCAGCAATCTTTTTCTAGTAAAAAAGAAAAATGGTCAATTTCGCCCTGTTATAAATTTAAGAGCTCTGAATGCCTTGGTGGTTTATCAACATTTCAAAATGGAAGGTATTCATCTTCTCAGAGATTGTCTTCTAGACAACGATTTTTTAGTCAGATTAGATCTGACAGATGCTTATCTCACGATTCCAGTAGCTTTAGATCACAGGAAATTTCTTACTTTCAATTGGGAAGGGAAAATCTGGAGTTTCACTTGCATGCCTTTCGGATTATCTTCGGCCCCTTGGATTTTCACCAAATTGATGAAACCTATAATTACTTGGCTTCGTCTTCGAGGTGTTCGCCTTATCATCTATTTAGACGATATTTTGATTATGAATCAAAATTCAGTTGTTTTGAGTTCACAACTCAATCTATTTATATTTTAGAAAATTTAGGTTTCCTAGTCAACAAAGAGAAATCTGTTCTTTCTCCAACCAAGTCTCTAACCTTTTTGGGTTTTCAAATAGATACAGTGAAATCTACTTTAAGTCTTCCCAGAGAGAAAATTGTGAATATCAAGAAAGAGATTTCAAAAACTCTTTCATTGTCTTTAGTTCCCATCAGGACTATAGCCAGAATAGTTGGGTTACTTTCATCCTCTATTCAGGCTATTTTCCCTGCTCCTCTTCATTACAGGGAACTTCAACGTTTAAAACATTTTCATCTTCAGAAAGGTCTTTCATATTCTCATTTAATTCCTCTTTCTTCAGAAGCCAAAGAAGAACTTTCATGGTGGTTATCCCATATAGAAGCTCAGAACGGGAGAGCCATTTTTGGGAAATCTCCGGATTTAATTATAGAATCCAATGCCAGTCGTTCGGGTTGGGGAGCTCGTTGTGGTCCTTCAATCACAGGAGGAAAATTGTCTTCAGAGGAAAAACTTTTTCATATCAACTGCTTAGAACTTTTGGCAGGCTCTTTTGCAGTCAAAAGTTTTGTAAAAGATTCTTTGCCAGTGTCAATTTTACTCAGAATGGACAATATTCACATCTTTAAAAATTAGATTCTAATGTCACGCAATAGCACACAATCGATGTGCATTATAAATACATTTAATAGAGCAATGTCAATACTTCACAATAAGTCACGAAATTTATTTAATAAACAATAAATACATACAATGTTAAATTTGTATTAGTAAAACTTATTTGTATTCAAGAACCTGATCGATATTAAACATCGAAATGTGTAAAACATTTACTAATGTGACTGGATTATATTTCCAAAAAAATAAAAAATAATAATATTTAATGGATCACGTATATTACATCTGCGTCACACATATCCGCATAACAGTCCCATGAGTTACAAATAAGTCTACATGAAAATTGTAGTAACAGCACCCCCAGGAGGTATGTGTATGGAAGTTACAAAGATATGAAACATTAAGGAACAATCAATCAGAGTTCATCACACAAACATAACTTGAGTCATTATGGTCTCACAGACATGATAACAAAATTTCAATATTGTATCCAATCAGATGTACAGATACCATGTCCCATGGTGCATCTCATGTTTACTTCACCATATAAAAGTCCATTACACATTGCCATCTTTGTCAGTTCTCTAATGTCTGCTGGCAGATACAGTGTATATATATATATATATATATATATATAAATATATATATATAAATATATATATTATATTATATTATTAGACAACCTAGCAGGCATGACGTCTCCCAGGTTCACCAAGCTGGAGAGTGCTGCACTGGTCAATGCTGTTGAGGACTTCTATCCTCAGCTGTTTGGGAACAAGAAGAGGTTGATGAAGCAGAGCATTAAGAAGGCCCTCTGAGCATCTATTACCAATGAGGTTAATTTGTTGTTGGGTGTCCAGAGGAGCCAGGATCAAATCATGCGGAGGTTCGGGGATATGAGGTTGCGTTTGCACAAAAAAGTCGACCTCATAAGGGAGTGGGTAAAAGCCCGTAAGAGGGATGGCAAGAAAACTAAGCCACAACGGAAACTCTACCTACTCCCTTATGAGGTGACTTTATGCAAGCTCCTCAATCTCCGGTTCCCCAGCAGATTTAGATCCTCTCGCTCCTCGGCCTCTTCTTCTTCCCTCCCAGCTGCTGGATCAGAAAGTCCTGACCCGGAGGCCAGTGCAGCTGCTTCTCCGTCCGGTGGCCTGGGAGAGGAGCACAGAGAATATGAACCAGGTAAATATCCAACTTCATATAAAATATTAATATTTGATTTGATTTTTAAGAAATTTGTATATAGTCATATATTCAACCTATATAGATCTCACAACACACACTACATATGATGTTTAGATATCTGAATTTAGATTCGTCACACATAAAATATGAATGATGTTTCTTGCGCTCTACAGAATATGCATAACAGAGCGAAAATGGAATTGCGCATCTGTGAAATCCCTATTATCCGCCATTTCATACATTGACTATCGAATCATAACACAGTTCTAAATATTATTTGTTATTGTTCAATATTAACAAATATCCAATTGTAATCTCGTAATACACCCAATTGCAAATAGATTTGAAGTCTTTAGAAATGATACTCATCACACTACTATATCCAAATCAATTCTGAATCACGGATGCGTAATTCCGCTTGGAATCATTGCGCAATGATCACGAAAGATAGAATTGCGCACACACGTGAACATGTGTTTGCTGTAACTGGCATCGCTTTAGACATGTTGGTCAAATCACGGATGTGCAATTCCGCTTGGAATCATTGCGCAATGATCACGAAAGATAGAATTGCGCACACACGTGAACATGTGTTTGCTGTAACTGGCATTGCTTTAGACATGTTGGTCAAATCACGGATGTGCAATTCCGCTTGGAATCATTGCGCAATGATCACGAAAGATAGAATTGCTCACACACGTGAACATGTGTTTGCTGTAACTGGCATCGCTTTAGACATGTTGGTCAAATGTATACGTTAATTAGTATATATGAGAAGAATACAGTATCCTTATTTACAATCTTCTACATTATAAAAGCTATACTAGCAAGATCAAAATAAACAATGAACTATCTCTATCAATTGTTGAGAATGCAAGAAGACACAAAATGAATTAAAGCTACAGTCAACAACATAAAAGATTGAAAATAAGAATACAGAATCTCTTTATTTAGACATTAATTGAGGAAACAATGAACTCATGTGAATACAAATAGATTTGCACTTTGTCAATTAGAATTGAAAAATCAGATTGTTTGTGTCCATGACCTGATTTGTATTAATGATATCCAATCCTCATTGAATATTTTACAGATCTTGATGTTAGTGCTGGAACCTCAAGCCAGGGTTCGTCACAGCATGGTATGTCTCATATTAATTTACCTCTGTCTTACAAACCTGGACATAACATTAAATAATACATTCACATTGATCGATATTTATATGGATACTCTAATTATCTTTTCTGGTTATTTTAAAATAAGAATCACGAATCAAAGTTGGGATTACATTGTAATACGAATCTAAAATTATGAGTATTTGAAGATATCCCTTCTATTCTTGATATCTTTATTTTAATGTAAGCTTAGGTTCCTGCCTATATTATATTCTGCCCATGTGTAGTGCTTGACATTTTTTGGATACATTTAGACAACACTAACACATTTTTGAAAATGTGCAGATTAGAAAAATATACATTTCATATGTTTTTTTGTTTATTCTTATCATTAAAGGGACATGAAAACAAATATTTCACTTTTCGGATTTAGACACGTGATTTACCACAAATTACAAATTTGACTACATTATATAAATTGCTTCAGTCTATTGTTATCCTTATTATAAAAATCATATCTAGGTCGGCTCAGGATCAGAAATGCATTACTGGGAGTAACCGGCTGATTGTTTGATGCAGAAAATTGCCTATTTTCATTGGTTCAACGCATGTGTTCAGATACCAGTAGTACATAGTTGCTCCTTTAAAATAAAATTATAAGACAATGAAGCAAATAGACCAAAAAAAGTCTATTTGAAAGTTTTTTTTTAATCACAGGCTGGATTTAAAAAAAAAAAAAATTACACATTTTGAGCTTCATGTCCCTTTAAGAGAGAAGGATAATTAAAGATTCATGATGATATACTTAAATTACATATTTGATTGTAATTGCATGCTCCATCACATTCATTACATTACATTGTCAAATAAAGATATTTTAATATTAAAGGGATAATGAACATCAATTATTTCTTTTGTCCTTCAGATAGAGCATGCAATATTAATAAACTTTCTCATTTACTCCTATAATTATATTTTCGTTATTCTCTTAGTATCTTTATTTGAAAAGCAAGAATGTAAGTTTAGATGCAGGTCCATTTTTTGGAAACAACCTGGGTTGTTATCACTGATTGGTGGATACATTAAATGCCCAATATTTTATGAACCAAAATATTGCTTAGCTGCCTTCTTTTTTTGCATAAATAAAGCAAGAGAACGCAGACAAATTGATAATAGGAGTACATTTTAAATTTGCTTAAAATTAAATGTTCAATTTGAATCAATGAATTAAAAAATTGTGGTCAGTGTCCCTTTAATAATCAATATATTCATTCATCCTTACATTGTTTTGATGAAACAATATTGATATCTAAATCACATATTCACTCTTGGACTTACTTTATAGATATAAGCATACTCAAATAGCACCATGATGACATATTTTTAATAATAACTTCTGTTTTGCATTGTGATCAATATGTGTTGTGTCCTAAAATAAATTACTGTACATTGCACAAAAGGATCTATGTGCCACATGGCTTCAGTTCGATTTGTCACCAGTTGTTATTCGAAGTGTTGTTTGTGTGTATTATCTTAAAAAGATTGATCAATAGGTATATTTAGATAGGCAATAGAATCATATGAGATGAATTGTCTGTCTAATATAGTAAGAAATTAAACATATGTTAAAGACATAATTTTCTTTAGAATCACCTTGATTAACTCATGCATTTATTGTTCATATTAGTGCTCTATTCTTCACATTTCTAAGTATATTTTTTTGACAATTCTATATTGATGGGATTTAGTGATGTCCAAACTGTGTTCACTAATATATATCTATATCATTAATAGATGTAGTTGTTGTGGGGAGCCCAGAGGGATCCAGCACCGACAATGAGCTGCCTTTGCAGGCTTTGGGTAAGTCCATTGACTCATTCATATGTCATTGAAGGTGTATTTGTAATAAATATTATGATCATTATTCTGATGAAGCATTACATTTGAATAAAACAGATAATTTACTCCTCTGATTATATATCTATTTATTTTTAATTTTGAAAGATTAAGATCTCAAAGCTTCTTAGTCTACATCTTTGTGCTTCAGAACATGGATAGCATATGTTTCTTTTTAGCATAAATTTAGACAACATGTACTCTGCTTTTGAGATATTTGTAAAAATACACACTAAAATGTAATTATTACTCATCGATAATAACAAATCTAATGTCATTTGTATGCTCCATCAAAATGATGGAATTCCTAACTTCGGTTCAGTATATCTTTAATGCAACATTGATGTGTGTCCTTGAGCAACCGTAACATATGTTATAATATCTGATTTTAATGTGTACACATCATGTTATGTTTTACAGAGATTGATGTAACATGTGAGGCGGAGGAGGAAGTGGCTCCCTTGGAGTCTGATGGTATGTCAAATCTATATAACATGTATTGAACATGTATTATTGTTTTAAAACATTCTCTGGAAGAAAAACAAAGTCTACAGCTTTGGCACTTTAAAAATTATTATTCCATTATTGGTACAATACACTACTGCCCCCCTTTCTATATCATGCAGCATGAACATGTTTGTATTTTTCATTGATTTATGTATGATTTGTCATTAATGACATCATGATGTCACATGCATATTCCATGCCAAACCACAATAATCACCTTCTGATTGTACAGACAGTCATTGCTATTCATCTGAGTGCCTAGATGCAGACCATATCCTCATGTCATCATTGTTTATAAATTCCAAACCACTTTTAAGTATACATAAAACATAATCATGTTTAAATGGCTTGATTTGATTTCATGATGTATGAGATGTTAATATATTTTTATTATATATTTCAGATGGACCTTCCACTTCTGGGCATCAGCTTCCCGACCCTCCCCAGGCCCCTCCCCAGACAGAAGCCCCTCCCCAGGTAGAAGCCCCTCCCCAGGTAGAACCCACTCCCGGCCCTTCCCATTACTCCTGTCCCTCCAAAAAAACGCCCCTTTGTCCCCCCTCGCCTCTCTCCCCATATTTCCGCCAGTACAGCTCCCCCACCTGTCCAGCCCCCAACTCACCAGGCCCCTAACTCCCCAGCTGTACGGGCTACCCCAGTGCGGCAGCCCATCCCCCCTTCACTCCCCAGCCCAATCCCATCCCTCCACCCTTCAATCCCCCCAGTCCCCACCTTCATTGTCCTGGGTGTCGGATTGTCCTTCCCAAGCACAGTTGTAAGTATCATTCTAAATCCAAATTATAACATATTTGATCTTGTATCACTCCATATACCAATCACAACTACTTGGATAGAACAATAGATAATTAACTTTTTAGTACCTTATCTGTTCTATAAACCACTGGGAGTGTAATTTCTTCTGCTTGCTGTGTTTACACAGCTTGGCCTCGAGGCCAAAAGGTTTAAGGATAGGTGTGGATACCACAGGCTAAATAAACTATTTTGAATGCCAATTTAAGGACAATGGAAATACTTATAAACAATGTAATACACTCAAGCAGGTAAAGTGTATCATTGTGAACCAATTAAAGGGGAGAACATTTTTGAGTAAACTGTCCCTTTAATGGTTTATCTTTGAAGAACATATTTAATGTGTAAAGCTCTGTTTGGCCTGGTCGAATGGCATGAATTTCTTCTGTCTGCTGGATTTTGCTTTCAACATTTTCCCTCCGGGAGGCACGCATCTGTTCTTGAAAATCGCATAATATCGGCAGCTCTGCTATCTCCTCCTGAGGGGCTGCTGGTGCACGGCGGGCTGCTGGTGCAAGAGGGGTTGCTGCAGGAATCTCTTCTGCAGTGGGGACTTCTTCCGAGGATGAGGATAGAGGGATGTCTTCCCGAGGTGGCGAGTCATCTCCACCACTCTCATGCCTGGGTGAAGGAGGAGCCTGTAGTTGGTGTGCTGCCTCCTCCCCCTACTCTGTATATTGTAAAAAGAAAGAAATGTATATATTAGCATAGTTCCAAATAAAGATGTAAATGCTTTTGCTTACAATAGAATTACAAATGCAGCCTCATTAATCCACTTTGAAATATAACAATCAATACGATTTCCATATTTTCAAAACCGTGTTTCTGATATCTATCTGGTTAATCTGAATGTGTTTTTGCGTTTGTTTTCAGTCTGTTTAAATGCACACCTAATCTGTAGCCTAGATACCAATGTAATCGCAAGGCAATTGTGAATGCGTTTACGTAATAATGTGTAAAAAGGCGTAATTGCATTAATCATATCCTTAAATACATTCTTTATTTTTGATGTAAAGAGATTATTAAATGAGCTGACAGTCAGATCAGAGTGGCAGGTTCCCGGTATCGGCTCCTCCGATACCTACTATGGCCACCTCAGAGATGCTGAGACGCAACATATCCTCCCATTTGGAATACTCCACAGTCATTTCAGGGCCACCACCGGTCCCTGTTGCGTATTGGTACTCCCTGGAGATCTTTCTTTTGAGTTCTATTTTGCAGCCCCGGTAGCGATGCTTTATAGACTCGACATCCCTGTTACGTGCCCCCACTGCATTAACTGCATCCCTGATCCCCAACCATAGCTTCCTCTTCTCCCTAGGGGGTGGCCTTTTGAGCCTGCAGCCTCCTAGCCCTGTCATATAAGCCTCTACGAGGGCCTCCTTCTCCTCTATAGTATACCTCGCCTCCCTAGTCAGCTTGGTTTTCCCCTGTGATGATGTCCTCTGTTTCCCGGACATCCCTCCTCTATAACCTCTTCCCTGAACTGAATCTGGAGGAACTCTAATAGTTCGGGGGTAATCTGCCCCTATCCCCCCCTCCCGACATACTCCAACCAAAAGTGAATGTGCCCAAATGAAAGGGGGTCAAAATAAATAACAAAAAATTAAAAAGTGTGAAAGGGATATAAATAAAAGAGGGTAAGGAGTATTTAACCCCAAAAAATGTAAAAGAAGACTAAAATGAGGATATGTAAACAAAATCTACCTATGAGATGGGTATGGGCTTACAGGGAATGGGATTACAGGGAATGGGGTATGGAGTGTAGTATGAGAGGGGATGGGGTATGGAGTGTATGTAGTGTTATTGATAAGTGTATGTATGTATTGAATGTGTTTGCGTGTAAATGTGTTAAGTATACAGAAAAACCACTCTCACACTCACCCAAACCAACTCTCGATCACTACCGCTCTCTCACACTACCACTAACTCACTCTCTCACACTACCACACTACCACTAACTCACACTACCACTAACTCACACTACCACTAACTCACACTACCACTAACTCACACTCTCACACTACCACTAACTCACACTCTCACACTACCACTAACTCACACTCTCACACTACCACTAACTCACACTCTCACAATAACACTAACTCACACTCTCACAATAACACTAACTCACACTAACTCTCACAATAACGCACTAATCTCTCTCCTCTCTAATCTCCAAAAACCCTCCAGCAACAGAGTCAAAGAAGTCATGCTTGTGGCGTGCTTATATACCCTATGTAAATGTTTAATTATGTACCGGTTTGCCTTGTAAATTATGTCCAGGTGTGCTTTGTTGGTAATTAGTATGTGTGCAATATGTATTAGTTGTGTGAATTTACGCATGCTCATATTGAGTTAGTATTTGTGGAATGTGTAGAATGCGATGATGTCATAGTGATCGTTTTGCATAACATTGTCCAAATGAATTATGTGTAAATATAAATGTTGATTTGTGATTGTGTAGTATTTGTGAGGTGTTGTAAATATTTGTTTGTACTAATATTCCGTAATGTTGAATGTGAATGTTTTGCTTGTGTATGAGTGTGCAATTGTTTTTCGTGTTGTTTTGTTCCGTGTTGCAGTATCATAAGGTATTTCTGTATTCCTCGTTTAGTGTAAATCATGTTTATTGTTTTTGTTTCCCGATTGTGAATGTGTAATGCGTATGTGCTATGTTGCGTGATTGTTGTTAGTACATTTGCTGTGTGTTTTTGTTGTGCATTATGTGGTATACGTAATATGAAAGAGCAGTGCGTATTTCTCGCGAGATTGAGTGTTAGCTGAAAAATGCGTGCTTCTTTGATTTCTCATTGATCTCTATGGGAGAATGTTTAACGCGGGCGTGATTACGCGTATAAAATAAACGCGGTAGTCGTGTTATTTTGAGACTCCTAATACCTACGTTAGGAAAAGTGCGCTAAGGAAATAAGACGCGTAACTAACGCACCCCTTCTAACGCAAAACTCGTAATCTAGGCGAATGTTTCTTTTACTCTTTAATTTTTATGATTTTTGTTTATTTAGTTCTTTGTTATACACTTTCAAAGTAAAAGCTTAACACACACACATATACATACACACACACACATATACATACACACACATATACACATACACGCACACATCAGAGTTAAAAGCCGTACCGCAACACTTGTAATCTAGCAGTTCTTTTTAACACAATGTTTCTTTTTACATTTACTCTTTAATATTTAAGATTTTTATTTATTTAGTTCTTTGTTATACACTTTCAATGTAAAAGCTTAACACATACATACGTACAAATGCACACACATACACACATAAACATACATACACACACCTATACACACATATATACATACACACGCACACACACACACACACATGTATATACATACACATACATATATACATACATAAACATACACACACACATACACATATATATTCACACACACACATACACATATATATTCACACACACACATATACACATATATATTCACACACACACATATACACATATATATTCACACACACACATATACACACATACATTCACACACACACATATACACACATATATACATACATATACACACACACACACATACATACATACACACACACATACATACATACATATACACACACATATACATACATACATACATGATATAAAAAACAAAGAGGCACCCATGTGTGTGTCAATCTTCACCAACCTGTGACTTTAGGACACTGGGAATAAGGGTACTCACATTTATTGAAAGCACTCTCTTGTGCTAGTAGAGACACACTGACAGCTCTCAGCCTGTCAGTTGGCTGGCATCCAGACACTCCAACCGTCCGGTGGCTGTAACTGTCTTCCCAAAGAAATCAGCTCCAATAGTTAGCAGTTTAAAAGCATTTATTAAAACATAATAAAATCAAACAAAGTAACTATATTGCTGATACGGAGTACATCTGTCATAAATGTGTCCAAATAGTATACAGCGCGTTTCTCAGCGTGTAACTCTGCAGTTTCATCAGGCATAACATTGCCGTATCACTTGCGGTGTCTTGTCGAAATCTGCAACCCGACGGAATTTGTGACCGTTACGTCACCACATTCCTGACCGCACACGTGACTGGTTGACCACCAATCACCTGCTACAGACACCTCCTTCCAGATTTTGACACTACACCTTGAGGGGTCGCAGAATCAGACGGAACAGCTGAGCCTGTCTGATTTTGCAGCCTTCACTGAAGCGCCGCTGCTCCACAGCTTACCATGGCGGGAGGAATTGAAATTGTAACGTCTTTAGCAAACTGCTAGTGACGGTCACAACATTGGCATCATTCTGAGGTATTTAATAGAATATAGTGACATGGCGGCACATCATTGCTATGATAATATAGCAGTAGCACTCATATTAAACGTCTCGCTGGCAGTAAATAAAGGAGAAACATACAAACACTTATATGATCGGGTGGGTTACCATGCCTTCATACATTTATTAGCAGTCCGAAACGGATAGTACTAATATGGAAATGTCTATGAAAGTTAAAAATACGTTGACACTACAACGGTCTTAAATAGGGAAGAACAGTAACAATTAAGGAATGGGAGGTCTTTTTTACAGCGTGTAATCATGCAGATAGGTGCCTTTCATCAGTGATAGATGAAAACAGCTGAGCAGGCTACCAATAAAGAGCCTTTCTTTTGTCATGACGTAACTAGGCGTGTCCAACCCCCACAAATAAGGGAATAAATAATTAGTCAATATTTCTACACACCTCCATGTAGAGCCTCCTCTGACAAAACTTAAACATATGTGAGCGTAGTTTTAAAAAATATATACATATGTACACGATCATCATTGTACAGTGATATATATATATATATATATATATATATATATTTATATAGTGCAGACCTCCAAAAGCAACCACGCTCACTAGTGCTCATAGACACCTTACCAGTCCCATGAGAGAAACAAAGGGCGTCAGAATGGATATGAATAAAGTATAAACTATATGAAAGAGACACATCCAATCTATTTGAAAAAATGTGATAAGGAAAAATAACTATTGTGACTAAATCTAGTAGCGAATGCATCGACACTGGTCGGACTACCCGTAAAAACAATATTGGATGTAAGTGGACAATCATATATAAAAATGTGCATACATATAAATACTAAAGTAAATACAAAATCGCCAACAGGTTCCACACCTCCCACCGGCTTCCTGCAGCTCCGACGTATATATACGTTGTGTGGTAAGATAAGCAAAGTACTGCACAAACTATATATATGTCGCTTTGGGCGAAGAGGTTAAACATGTGCTAGTTTACTATTCTGTGAATTCTAGAGAGACAGGAAGTCAGTCATTGCCCATGCTCAGAAGAGGCAGAATGCAACTTAAAGAGACAATTTTTAAAAAAACTCACCTTTAATTTCACTTTACCTTCTGGAGTGTATTACATTGTTTCTAAGTATTTCCTTTACCCTTATATTGTCATTTAAAATAGTTGATTTAGCATGTGTTATCCCCACCTATTCTGAAAGTTTCTGGCCTTAGGTCCAAGCTATAGATAAGCTGTGTAAACACAGCCAGCAGAAGAAATTACACTCCAAGTGGGGTATAGAAGAGATAAGGTAATAAAATGTGAATTCTCCATTGTTCTCTCCAAGTATTGGGCTTTGGTTTACGGACAAATATAAGATAAAGAAGCATGTATATGTACACAATGTGATAAAGTAATGAGATCTGATTATACCTAAAGCTAAATCTATTTTATTAGGTTGTGGCTTCAAAACACAAAAACAGCTATTAAATATAAACAAAAAAACCTTATAAACAGTATAAAACTATAAATTAGAGGGGACGGAGCCGACCTCAACCAAGATGGTGGCGTAACTCCGGAGCTCCTCTGATGGCGCGCTAAAAAAATAACTTAAAAAAAAGAGACCAAATGCTCAAACTCGCACAGGCTACGAGTGATTAAGCTGTCCTAGCAGGCCCCGATACATCGGAGACAAGGAGGAACAAAATCGATGCGGCAGTAAGCTGGAAAAAGCCGTAAACGCTCTCACCACAGGCGATATTCCACGGACCACGAGTTAACGGCCGGCACACAAGCAGTGTATATATCCTCAGCAGGCCACACTAAAGGGCCAGATCATCAAGGGTAAGAGACATAGGGGGAACCCCCCCAAGTTCTTTCCCGCTAAGGGCTAACTCCACAAAATGTAACTAGGCCGGATCACGGCCTACACACTGCAGCCCCAACATATATTAAAATTATAATACGAAGCAAATATTGTTGTAAGCAATGACTCCATGAGGGAAGAATTTAACCAATTATAGTTACGCTACGAATCACAACAACACTCACTGGAAACCCTGCATAATAAAGTTGATGACCTGGAAAACAGGAGTTGCAGGAAGAACCTTTGCATCCGCGGGGTGCCAGAATTAGTCTTACCAAAAGACCTTCCTACCTACTTACCAGCCCTTTTTATCTACTTAAAGGGAGCCAACTCATCTGAACCCATTCCTTGGGATAGAGCTCATAGAGCTTCATGTCCGAAGCCAACAGATACAGCTCCCCCAAGGGACATTATAATAAAATTTAAAAACTTTTGCAATAAGGAAAAAATATTAGACACTTTCTTTGAGCAGTGGATTCGTCTTGATAAAGGTCTAGGACAGGCTTAAACAAGCAGATGTGAATCCACTGCCTTGTTTAAACAGAGTGCTCTGTATATTTGTTACCTGGATGATAATGGATTTAAAAGGAACCAATTTTTGCTAGTTCGAAAACAACGCCAAAAAGCCAGCTCCTGATTGGAGACCTGAGCGCATGTGACCGGCCAAACGTGGAAGTAACTTCAAAGACTGCATTCAGTTGGGGCAGCAAAAGGGACGATCGCCTAAGGATACGAGCACTTAAACTGAGTGTTACCACATCCTAAAAATAAGGTACAGTGGCGAATTATACTGGGTGGGACCCACTACTACACGATTAAAGGTATGGGCTGACTTGTTACCACCACTGTTCCGTAAACTTTTTAATAAATAGTAAAATATCTGATATCTCTGGGTTAAGAGAACTCCCAAAGCATCGTTGAATGCAGACCAACAACCTATTGAATTATAAGGATATCTAAATCTCTAACTATTTATGTTTCTTGGAATGATCATTGTGATTTCCTTAATAAGATTTCATATTTAAGATTCTACATTTTGAGACTGAGAATTATTTGCTTACATTTGTTTTATTGACATTGTGTTATTTTAAACTATTTCCACCGGTGGAATATTAACGTTGTATTTTTCATATGTGATATATTTGATCATTAATTTTATTAGTAAAGACTTTTGATTATGCATTTTATGAGAATTTTTAGTAAATACTTATCAGTAAATAGTAACTCCATACACAAACAGTTTTGCTGTTTATTAGCGCATCTTCTTTTTTACTTGGATTCTTTACTAGGATTGGTTGCAGAAAACAATTCTCTAAGGAGTTGCTAACTGTTTTTTTCCTATACTGACAGATTAGCCTATTGTTTTCTTCAAGGAAAAAATATTAGGCCTATCCCGAAAGAACAAACCAATACGGTTTAGAGGTACAGTCCTGCAGTTTTTTGCTGACCTCTCACAAAGAACTTTGCGACAAAGAAGAGATTTCATCTATGAGGACAAAAGATTTATTTGCAAGGAGACCTCAGAGATTGCCGACTAATGCAAGGCTTTAAATATTGAAGCACCAGGATCCAGAATCACCGACTGCACAAGATCACACGCCCTCCGTCTCACCTCAAACATGGACAACAGTGAACAACCAACAGAAAATAACTTTTTCCTCTCTACAAGCCCAGGACTCAAAGGCTCTGAGGATAACTAGACCTAGATCTCCAAGACCAAACTTTGGTCGTTAACTAAAGAGAAGATACATTGGTTTTCTGACCTCCCCCTAAGGAACAATTATCTAGTAAGGCCTTGAAGAAGTTAGGAAGGTCTCAGGACAGGTTTGAAAACCTCTGCTCTAGACTTTGCCCTCAAGTTTCTACGGCTTATTCTCTTTCCACAGGTGTCTATGGCTTATTGCAACGACCTCCCAAATGCTAAAACATATTATTTTTCCTCAAACTTCTGTGTTTCTTTGTCTCCTTTCTCTCCCCATGTCACTATAGTTCTCCTAAAAGGTGTATGTGTCCCTATCTCTTCTCCCTGTGTCTATAACTTATTCCCCGTTATTACAATGTTTCCACATCACTTTCCTCATCCATGTTTGTGAATCCATCTTTCTATACTCTCTATACCCCCCTCATGTCAGACTGCTCTATTAATCTCTTTCTTTTCTTCAGCTCAAGTCCCTATATGTCTCTCTCTCCAGTTCTCCATACCCTGTTGTACCCATATCTCATTGCCTCTTAGCCCCAGACATCAGTCATTCACGCTTTTTCCCTGCATACCTCCAGTTCTTGTCACTTTCTCATGCTCTCTCAGCCACCAATGCAGCAGCGCTCACTTTACTTACTGCACAGCATTATTGATAGTTTAGTTAAAAAGTGAGGGGAAATAGGCAGATTACCTTTGTTACCACTGAGCAACTTCTGTTACATGTTATGCCGCCACCACCACTGCCGCTTCTAAAACTTTCTGCTCTGTGAATTCATTGCAATATACGCTCTAACTCCCTCACTGTCCTGTCATGCGCAACCTGTCTTTATCTGTGAGCGGGCCTATCCAAATCACTGTGCATCTTACAGGGAACATTGGTTAGAATTTAAAAAAATGGCTTTTGCATTGCCGTTATTTTACTAATGCCGGCACCGGTTCCTAATCACCAATTACCAGCTGTGCCAGTAAAATACCGTCTGGGTGACAAATCTAAGTGTGAATAATGGTTATTAGAGGAAAATATCCTAACTGTGGCTCTTGTATCTGTGACAGGGATGTGAGGGGGGAGTTGTGGCCAGTGGTTCATCAGTGTTTGGTGGGCAGAGACACAACAGGAGGGGCAGAACAATGCATGATTATCTTGCAGACAGTTGCCAGTACTAGAGATGGCTGCCACTAGTGAAGGGGTTAAAGTAACAAAGTACTCTGTTTCTATCCTATACATGAAAGAGCAGACGATAAATATGTTAATAGAACTAACAGGAAGTACAAATGTTTATGTACAACTGATACATAGGTAGGTATCTATTACTCACTGACCCACAGTGGGTGTTTACGTGTCTGCATAGCCTTATTATGCTTGTAAAAAAGGGCCATGTGTTAATGTATTCACAGATGGAAAATAACTGCTCCCTTATATTTCTGTGCATATTTTCTGTGTGCTGAGCACTGAGCATACCTACAAACCAGCAGGGATACCATTTATTTTTATACTGTACAGTATTGACGTTCAGGTCCCTTTAATATGTGGACTGAGCATGTGCAAAAGCATTAAAGGGACATTTTACTGCAAAAATGACATATGCTAATTCATTAGAATGTGTAATGTTAGCACTAAGGACCCTGGAAAGTGGTTAAACACATAGTTAAAGTAACAGAGAGCGGCTGGTAGTGAGCAGTGGCAGGTGCATGCCCTACCAATCACCAGCCTTGTCTATTCATGAGCTGCAATTTACTCCCAAGCATTTATTTTACTATGTACTTAAAGGGATAGTCTAGTCATAATTAAACCTCCATGATTCAGATAGAGCATGCAATTTTAAGCAACTTTCTAATTTACTCCTATTATCAAATTTTCTTTGTTCTCTTGATATCTTTATTTGAAAAAGCAAGAATGTAAGCTTAGGAGCCGGACCATTTTTTGTTCAGTAGCTAGGTAGTGCTTGCTGATTGTTGTCTATATATAGCCACCAATCATCAAGTACTACTGATTATCTATTACCCAAATTGTTAATAGGAGTAAATAAGAAAGTTGCTTAAAATTGCATGTTCTATGAGAATCATGAAAGTTTAATTTTGACTAGACTGTCCGTTTAACCCCTTTGCGGGGATAAAACATATAGGGGCTGATTGCTGGTTTGTCTACAAAATTCATCAATAAAGTCTAGCAGGATTTTTGTAGATAAATATATGTGATCCACTCCATAGACAGATAAGTAGAGCTATAATCAAATTACAGCATGTCTTTTTCGCACTACAGTGTTCCTTTAAAAGGATATGAAACCCCCAAAAAATTATTCTGTGATTCAGACAGAACATAACATTTTTAAAAAGTTTCAAATTTACTTCTATTATCAAATTTGCTTTGTCCCCATGATACTCTGTGTTGAAGAGATACCTAGGTAGGCATCTGGATCACTACATGGCAGGAAATGATGCTGCCATCTAGTGGTCTTGCAAATGGATAACATACTTGCAAAACTGCTGCCATATAGTGCTCCTGAAATGGGCCGGCTCTTAAGCATAGTTCCTGCTTTTTGATAAAGACATCAAGAGAATGAAGACAATTTGATAATACAAGGAAATTAGAAAGTTGTTTCAAATCACATGCTCTATCTTAATCATGAAAGAACGATTCTGGGTTTCATATACCTTTTACCCCTTAATGACGCATGTCGTACAGGGTACGTCTTACACAAACTGGTCTTTAAAGACAAGCGGCATACCCTGTACGTCGTCAGGGGTTTCAAGCGTCTGGAAGCGATCCTGATCGCTTCCAGTCGCTTTCAAGGTATTGCAGTGATGCCTCGATATTGAGGCATCACTGCAATACCTTTTTAGGCACACCGATGCAGAGAGAGCCACTCTGTGGCCCTCTCTGCATGTGAAATATTCAATAAGCCATCAGCACTTGTAATTATTTAGAAAGCTTTATTGGAACAATGTGCAATGTTTCGAGGAATTAACCTCTTAATCATGCATGAGGTTAATTCCTCGAAACGTTGCACATTGTTCCAATAAAGCTTTCTAAAAAATTACAAGTGCTGATGGCTTATTGAATATTTCACATGGACTGGGAGTAATAAGCAGCAATACTCAGCCATTCGTGCACTATTGAGAGACTTTCTTTACCCTTTGGTGCTGTCATCCCATTGTTTGGACTATAAGCCCTCTCTGCATCTGCCAGCGATGGTGCTGATCGTTGGTGGGTGGGAGCCATTGCTTGGAGGCGGGTGGGCGGCCCATCGCTGGGAACTTCCTTCCGGCCAGCTGTTCTCCATGCCGGTTGTGCGCGGGAACGCGCGAGGGAGGTGAGGGGCGCGTGCACGCACACCCGCGATCTAGGCACAGACCAAATTAAAATTGTTGCAGAGATTGCTGGGAGAGGGTAGTGGGTGCAGAGGAGGGGGGGATCTGGGAGTGATCTGGGAGAGGGAGGGGGTAGGTTATGGAGGGGGGAAGCTACACTACAGGAACATTTAGGTTTTTAAAAAAAAAAAAAAGTTATTTTATTGCAAAGTGGGTACTGGTCTGGCAGACAGCTGCCAGTACCCAAAATGGTGGCTAATAGTTAGTGGGGGGAGGGTTAGAGTGCTCTTTGGGGGGGGATCATGGAGGTTGGGGGCTAAGGGGGATCCTACACAGCAGAATATAATATTTTTTTATTTTTTTTAAATAATAAAAAAAAACAAAAAAAACTTTATTTTAGAACTGGCAGACTGTCTTCCAGTACTTAAAGGGACATGAAACCCACATTTTTTCTTTCATGATTTAGAAAGAGAATGCAGTTTTAAACATCTTTCTAATTTACTTCTATTATCTAATTTGTTTTATTCTCTTGATATTCTTTGCTGAAAAGTATATCTAGATATGCTCAGTAGCTGCTGATTGGTTGCTGCACATAGAAGCCTTGTGTGATTGGCTCAACATGTGCATTGCTTTTTCTTCAACTAAGGATATCTAAAAAAATGAAGCAAAATAAATAATAGAAGTAAATTGTAATGTTGTTTAAATTTGTATGTTCTATCTGAATCATGAAAGAAAGAATTGCCTTTTAAGATGGTGGGGACAATTGTGGGGTGGGGGAGGGAAGAGAGCTGTTTGGGAGGGATCAGGGGGTGGGATGTGTCAGGTGGGAGAATGATCTTTACACTAAAGCTAAAATTAACCCTTCAAGCTTCCTACAAGCTACCTAATTAACCCCGTCACTGCTGGGCATAATACAAGTTTGGTGCGCAGCGGCATTTAGCGGCCTTCTAATTACCAAAAAGCAATGCCAAAACCATATAATTCTGCTATTTTCTGAACAAAGGGGATCCCAGAGAAGCATTTACAACCATTTGTGCCATAATTGCACACGCTGTTTGTAAATAATTTCAGTGAGAAACCCAAAGTTAGTGAAAAAGTTAACAATTTTTTTAATTTGATCGCATTTGGTGGTGAAATGGTGGCATGAAATATATCAAAATGTGCCTAGATCAATACTTTGGGTTGTCTATTACACAACCCTAAAGCTAAAATGAACCCTACAAGCTCCCTACAAGCTACGTGATTAATCCCTTCACTGCTGGGCCTAATACACGTGTGGTGCGCAAAGTGCTACTTGTACTTATTGCCCTATAACTTGCAAAAAAAAGCAAAGAACATGTAAACATTGGGTATTTCTAAACTCAGGACAAAATTTAGAAACTATTTAGCATGGGTGTTTTTTGGTGGTTGAAGATGTGTAACAGATTTTGGGGATCAAAGTTAGAAAAAGTGTGTTTTTTTCCATTTTGTCATCATATTTTATAATTTTTTTATAGTAAATTATGATATGATAAAAATAAGGGTTTCTTTAGAAAGTCCATTTAATGGCGAGAAAAACGTTATATAATATGTATGGGTACAGTATGGGTGAGTAAGAGGAAAATTACAGCTAAACACAAACACCGCACAAATGTAAAAATGGCCTGGCCCTTAAGGAGTTAACATTGAAACAAGGTTAAAAAATCTCATGCTTTTGAATATTTTTGTTAATCTGTCCCGAGGAGGAAATTGAAAACTGTGTGATACCTGTGCTAATCAGTATTTCATAGTAGGACGTTGTGAGTTAAAGGGATACTAAACCCACATTTTTTCTTTAGTATCCCTTTAAAGCAGAGCTTTCCAAACTTTTTATGTTGGCGACACACTTTTTAGACCTACATCATTTCGCGACACAGTAATTCAGTTGTACTGGCAAACAGGAGGTTAAACTAACTTGTTTTAAGAGATACGGATACATACATAAATGATATAATAACTAAATGTATTTACAAGTAACAGTATGTAAGTGTGCAAGAATTAAAAAAAAGTTTAATAACACCAACGGCTACTTACTATTTTAATGGGATGTATGAGGTTGATGGGATGAACACAATTTCAGAATATTTGGTGGAATATTAGATAAAGACACTCGCATTTCATCATCAAGCATTTTTAAGCTTCCCCTTCCTATCCATATATCAAGAGCAGGAGCAGCAATGCACTACTGGGAGCTAGTTGCAAAAAAAACCCCTCTGACTTCAGCTCAGCGTTTAAGCTGCCACCCTCAGAGCTCGGTGAGTCCGATTGACTACTGCCCGCGCTGTAAACACACTGCTGTCCCACTCACTGACTACACATGCAGTCACGAGCCGATTTAGGAGACTACACGTGCAGTCAGGAGCCAATGTGCCACCAATGGGAATAGTTTCAGTTCCCACTGAGCTGCGCCAATAGGTTAAGATGATCTGTGTCCCCCTAGGTATCAATCACATGTCAACCATGTGATATGGGTAGCAGCCAGGCGGAAAGTCAGAAACCAAAAAAAAAATGTAAAGAAATTTGTGCTGAAGCAGGGACACACCTACACACTGCTACCGACACACTAGTGTGTCCCGACACACAGTTTGGAAAGCACTGCTTTAAAGGCACAGTAAAGTCTAAATAAAACTTTATGGATTCTTAGAGCATACAATGTTAAACAAGTTTCTAATTGACTTCTATAATCTAATTTACTTAATTCTCTTGCTTTCCTTTGTGGGATCTAGCTGCTGATTGGTGGCTGCAATTCTGCAAATATATGTCTCTTGTCATTGGTTCACGTTCACCCAATGATTTCAGCTAGCTCCCAGTAAAGCATTCCTGCCACTTCACCAAAGGATAGTAGAAGTAAGTTTGAAAGTTTTTTAAAATCGTATGCTCTATCTGAATCATATTAGAAAAATGTTGGGTTTGTGCATTTAACTTTGGCAAAGCTGCTTCAACTAACGACCAATACAAAGGCTACATTAACATTCTGCAGCAATAAAATCTGTAATGTTTTATGATTTTTTTGGAATAAGCAAATACATTTGACAGCAATAATAGAGTGAATTAAAGGGACATAAAACCCAAAATGTTTCTTTCATGGTTTTCTTATATGATTCAGACATTCAGAGTATACAATTTTAAATGTACTTCTATTATCAAACTTGCTTTGATCTCATAATGATATTTGTACCTAGGTAAGTAGCGTCAGCAGTGCTGCTATCTAGTGCTCAACATTCTTGCAAAACTGCTGCGTATAGTGCTCCACACACGTGTACACTCCTGAGCTTATGTCCCTGTGATAATTAAAATAAATTGGAAAGTTTTTTTAAACTTGCATGTCCTGTCTGAATAATGATTTTTTTTATGTCCCTTTAAGACTATTACTTTTTTCATTTTTTATTTCATCAAACCTTTATCTCATAGGTCACTTTTGTTAATATTTACATTTGTAATTTAATTTATAATTACACAAATGCTTGTAGCTATGTATTTAACCCCAGCAAGGGAGTCGGTCACATAGTTAAAGTGCCATAAAACAGCTTGAGATCTGTGCATATTCTAAAAGGACTAATTAATTTAAAATGGTTTGCATAAAAAAAAAAAAAAAAAAAATTGCTGGCAAGTATTTTAAAATAATTTTCAAAAATAAGCAAAATTAGTTACATAGCTAAGCTGCCTGGAGCAGCCAACTCCACCCCTCTTATCAGTGTTAAATTACAGGCATTGTATTTCAGCTGAGTTCACAGTTTCTAGGTATGCTCCAGCAGATAATCCCTATGCACTTTGCATTCTACCAAAAGAACAATAAACATAGATACAGCCATAAAAGGAATTATGTGGGGGGAGTTAGAGCTTTACAATTCAGAAACTAAAAAGAAAGGGTTAATGGCGAGGCACTGCAGTATAAATTTGCAGGTAAAGTAATTAAGGTACATATATTATTTTGTCTCTATCCCAACTTGTTTCATGTCCCTTTAAATTCCTGTAGCTGCCAAGCCGGTCCTGCATAGAACACACTGTAGTGCTCCGGAGCAGAACTCCTAGTGTACTTGTTTTAATATGTACACTAAGGGTAGTCAGTGTAGTTGATAAGCCACCCACGAGCAATCAGTAACGCTCAGTCCGTTATTACAAGTTAAACTGTTTAACCAAAGTATTTTAACATACCCTATAAATATATAACTCACACTTTACTTTTTAATACTAGTGTGCAAATTAGCGATGCTGAATCTGTTGGTGCTCTACAAATAACTGATAAACAATAATCCTAAATATTACTTCTTTTAAAGGGGCGATAAATTCAAAATTAAACGTTCTTAAATCATAAAAATTCTTACAACTTTCCAAATGACTTTAATTATCAACATTTGCTTTGTTCTCTTGATATCCTTTGTTGAAGAGTAGACTCAGGAACAGCAATGCAACACTAGGAGCTAGCTGTACACATTAGGTGAGCCAATGACAAGAGGCATTTATGCAGCCACCAATCACCAGCTATCTCCCAGTAGTGAATTGATTCTCCTGTGTTTACCCAGGTATTATTATTGGTTATTTGTAGAGCGCCAACAGATTCCACAGCGCTAATATGCTTTTCAACAAATGGTATCAAGAGAACACAGTAAAAATACATAATAGCATTAAACTGGAAAGTTGTTTTAAAATACATGCTTCATCTGAATCATGAAATAAACTGTCCCTTTAACACTTTTGAAAAAATATCTGTTGATTAGTATAGCCTTTGCTGTTGTACTTTCAAATATACCTTCAAATCCTATAATATAAAAGGCTAAGTGTGTTTGTCCGAAGCTGTCATGCACAGTAGAGACAACAAGGACAAACACACCTGGCCTTACCTGACATGCTGTTTGCAGCGAAAGTGGGCGTGGCTGGATGGGGGCGTAGCCGATTGGGAGCGTGGGCGTGGGTGGGCGTGACCGGACATGGTGGGGTGTGGTCGGGCACGGTCGGCACAAGAGAGAGGGGAGCAAAATAGAAAGAGAGGGGGCAGAGACAGCAAAAGAGAGGGGGCAGAGACAGCAAAAGAGAGGGGGCAGAGACAGCAAAAGAGAGGGGGCAGAGACAGCAAAAGAGAGGGGGCAGAGACAGCAAAAGAGAGGGGGCAGAGACAGCAAAAGAGAGGGGGCAGAGACAGCAAAAGAGAGGGGCAGAGACAGCAAAAGAGAGGGGAAAGAGCAAAAGAGAGGGGAAAGAGAGAGCAAAAGAGAGGGGGGAGAGAGAGCAAAAGAGAGGGGGGAGAGAGAGCAAAAGAGAGGGGGGAGAGAGAGCAAAAGAGAGGGGGGAGAGAGAGCAAAAGAGAGGGGGAGAGAGAGCAAAAGAGAGGGGGGGAGAGAGAGCAAAAGAGAGGAAGGAGAGAGAGCAATAGAGAGGAAGGAGAGAGAGAAAAAGAGAGAGGGAGAGCAAAAGAGAGGGGAGAGAGAGAGCAATAGAGAGGGGGAGAGAGAGAGCAAAAGAGAGGGGGAGAGAGAGAGCAAAAGAGAGGGGGAGAGAGAGAGCAAAAGAGAGGGGAGAAAGACAGATCAAAAGAGAGGGGGAGAGAGCAAAAGAGAGGGATGGAGAGAAAGAGCAAAAGAGAGGGATGGAGAGAGAGAAAGCAAAAGAGAGGGGGGAAGAAAGAGAGCAAAAGCGAGGGGGGAGAGAGGGAGCAAAAGCGAGGGATGGAGAGAGAGCAAAAGAGAGGGCAGAGAGAGACAGAGCAAAAGAGAGGGGGGAGAGACAGAGCAAAAGAGAGGGGGGAGAGACAGAGCAAAAGAGAGGGGGGAGAGACAGAGCAAAAGAGAGGGGGGAGAGACAGAGCAAAAGAGAGGGGGGAGAGACAGAGCAAAAGAGAGGGGGGAGAGACAGAGCAAAAGAGAGGGGGGAGAGACAGAGCAAAAGAGAGGGGGAGAGAGAGAGCAAAAGAGAGGGGGAGAGAGAGAGCAAAAGAGAGGGGGAGAGAGAGAGCAAAAGAGAGGGGGAGAGAGAGAGCAAAAGAGAGGGGAGAGGGGCGGAGCTAGCCGCTGGAGAGTGAAGACGTGTCTGCTTGAAGCTCTCTCCTGCAGACTTATAAAACCCTGACATTTAGTGGGTTAAAGTGCGAAATTTTGCTTTTTGTTTGCCCCTGGTACTTGTCCTGCTCACCCTAAGTACTCCGGACAGGACTGAAGTTATCTGTGGGACGTTTTATTTACTTACAGTCCGGGCATTCTATTGCCTCTCTAACTCAAGGCGCTCCTGAGGGGGACAGCGAAGAGACCTGCTCTCCGGAGGGCCGGGGCTCCGCTCCGGAGGGCTAATTACCACCTTACACAGAGGATTGAGCAAGGTCAACTGCCCTACATCGAGCCTGTTAGATAACAGACCCTGACCGCCGGATACCTAGCGCACAAGAAGCAACCTGCTCCGGATACCCCTGTCTTACCCTCAGCCCTGCCTACTGACTTGCTCCGGAGGGTCGGGGATCCGCTCCGGAGCACTTGTCAGCTGTGTGGGGTCTCCTAGCCACCGGACGCTCTGTACCTGCCTGTCTTCAGGAACTTCGGGAGCCAGCACACGTGGGAGCCCGGGTGGCCTGATCTGGAGGCCGTGAGAATTGCAGAGGCAAGTGGCGAGAGCTGTCCCGGTGCGGTACCCAGGGGAGACGAAGTTTTGGAGGTGCCGGAGGATCAGTTTCGCCCCTCAAGGCAGTGGATGTTTTGCCTTCTTGTTGGTGCAGCACAGGAGGGCGCGAACGGCGGCCATCTTGGGCCTAGATATTAAACAGATACCAGCGCCTGTGTGACTCCTTGATCCTCCACCATCAGCAGAGGATTTGCCGCCCAGCCGCACTACGTGGATTGGTGAGACTGTTCCTTTATATATTCCCTATATTGTTGGCCGGGTGTTGGGGGGCCTCCTCACACAGAGTTGTATTGCCCAGCGTGGGGAGAGACTTTCCTAGAGGGGACTTGAGCTACTGTTGCCCCCTCCTTGAACTTTGTGGATGTGCAGCCTAATCCCGTACTAGAGGAGGCAACACTGTCAGGCCCTGGGTACGCTCTTGATAGGAGTAATCCTACCAATTTAACAGCAGTCTCTTAGAAGTGCATCCCCAGTGTTTATTAAGACCCATTCAACAGGCCCTGATAAGATATTCCCTGCCTGCTCACGCTATCTCCACTTGGGCTCTGAGCTGCTTATCTGAAATTAGACTTAAACTGCTTTTTCAAAGTTAGGCCAGCCTCAAACAGAACTCCCCAAGACTCTCCTTAGATAGATAAGGAACCCAGTACTTTCCCAGCCACGTATAGTAGTCTGGCACATCTTCTGTGTAACACATTTCTGCAGTCCATATCAGCTTGTGTATATGCCTTAGACTGTTAACAAAGATTGCCGCTGTGTTATTTCATATGTCTCTGGCCCTGTACTGCACAGCCTGACATTCCATATTAGCGGGCCTTATTATACTGTTAACTTATTGCTGCTGCGTCAGCTTATGTGTCTTTGGGCTTTGGCTCAAGGTGGAGTGTTGTGTTATTTCATTGCTGGTCTAACAACTTTTTTTTCCTGCAGGTCCATTTCATGATAATAGTCTTGCCTGTATATTAAGCAACTGTATGCTCCATTTCCTTTGCAGGGATTGCTGTATAATATCGCCCATAATTACTTTGTGATTCCATTTTGCCTGAACCCCAGTTGCTCCTGTCTGTTTATTGCACTTATCCGAATTATTTACTATCTGAGGAAGCAAACTTAGCTTCTCGCTCTGTGTACTGGCTGACAGGGGCCACTGCTCCGGGTGATCTAGGTTTATAAGCCCGTCTGTGTAACACTCTCACACCTCATATTTTGACACAGTCAGGCTCGCCCTCACTGAACTAACAAATCACCTGTGGTATATTGACTGATTTCTATACCCTACTGTCTAACCCCTCACCTCCCCGCTCCCGCCCGGCTTGTCCGGGTGGGTCACCTCCAACTCCCTTATCCCTTCCTTCGGGTCGTATCCCCCTGCTCCCCGAGGTGAGGGACTAGCGTGGTGGTAACAAAACTGTACACTCATGTAATTTCTCCTCTTGATGTGTGAATCAGCCCCGCTCCTACAATGTGATAGGTACTATGTAAACTAAGTGCTTGATTTTAGTATGTATAACCCTTGAATTTCTTTCAAAACAGCAGGATATTGCTCTTGAGCCTCCGGAGATTCACTACCTTACCTTCCAGAGATCTAACCATTAACCTATAAGATGCCTCACATGATAAAGAAACATTCAAAGTCTAACCCCAAACCCAGGAAGACAGTCTTTGACCATTTTGCCCACGTTTCTAAGGAACCCCCATCCCACCCAGGAGGTGAAATGAGTGAACCGGATTCCCAAGATGAAGAATCTCAATCTAGCCAACACTCAGCATCTTCCTCCCAACACTACATTACAGAATCATCGCTCAAGAAACTCCTGGCTATCCAGACTAAGTCCATCACCCAAGAAATCCAACGCAGCTCAGCTGAACTCAAAAAGGAAATTTCAGAAATTGGTGACAGGGTTGATGCGCTGGAGCGCAAGCAAGATGATCAAGCTGTGGACCAATCCAATATCCTGGCCTATGCTGAAAATCTGGCTGAGCAGATCTCACAATTAGAATCTAAACTGGCTGACATGGAGGACAGATCGAGGGGAAGTAATATAAGATTCAGAGGAGTCCCAGAAACGGTGGCTCCAGCAGATATCCAAGGCTACCTCCAAGACCTCTTCAAAGAGCTGATAGGCACCCCTGAAGGACTGTCTGGCACAATGGAGAGAGCGCATAGGGCTCTGCGCCCCAGGTCGGTGAGTTCTGACAAGCCGAGGGACATTGTGGTGTGCTTCCATAGCTACTTATATAAAGATCGCCTCCTTCAAGCTGCTTATCGTAAACCAAACCTAAGTGGAAGGTTCGAGGGGGTACAAATATTACCTGACCTTTCAGCACACACCCTCCAACAGCGTCGACACTTCCAGTCAGTGACCACTGCTCTGCGCAGGGCTAATTACCGTTATCGATGGGGGTTCCCAACCAGACTCATAGTTACCAAAGACAACCAGTCCGTAACCATCACTACACCCTCGCAGGGTACGACTCTGCTGACCTCATGGGGTTTATTAGTCGACCCCCAAAATGTACGGGCTCAACCTCAATCTGCCCTGAGAGCTTCAGCTCCTGAATGGTCAACAAAAGAACAGAGAATAAAAAGACCCAAGACACAACATCTGCAAGCTTCTCAAGGACATCCTGAGCATGTTGAATAGGCTCCTTCCGAAGTTACTTGACCTAGTTTAGAAATGAGTCAGCTATTAGGTCTCTCCTGATGGTTTCTTCTGACTAGCCTGCATTCTGAGGCAGGCAGGACCCTTGTGAGACTCTATAAGTCGTCACAATGTTCACTTTTGGAATAAGTTATATATTATAAGTTATGATAAGTTATGTTATCTGCTGTTTTGTAATTGTTTTGATTTAAGCACTTTATATTATGATAAATACGTCCCTGGAGCGGGGCTGACGCTTCTGCTTCGCTGAGCTAGCTCCGGAGCTGTTCATTCAGCCCCCCAATTGAAGCCCACACTAGGGCTCTCTTGAGGTGGACTACTTCCACCACACCAGAGGCACTGCTAAGTGCCCTCCTCTCCTATTTACCTTTCCCCCCCCTCTCTATTTCCCCCATTTTGTCTTCCAGTCCTAGGTACTACGACTTCCTGGCCCCAACTCTCAATCACTACTAGGCATGACTTCCTCTCCTTTGAGGTTTCTAACCCAAAACGTTAGAGGACTTAATACTCCCTTTAAGAGAAGTCTCCTATTGCGCTCGTTGAGGCACCACAACCCTGACATAGTGTTCCTCCAGGAGACACATTGGTTAAACGATGAACCGATCAGACTCTCCTCTAGGGATTACACGCACATCGAACATGCTCCCTTTACCAAAAAAGCCAGGGGCACTGCAATCCTCTTACATAAGAGACTAGCTATCGAACCGGTCATGACCATCAGAGACCCACAGGCCAGATATATTATTCTAATCTGTAATATTAACCACGTGCTCTATACACTTGTTTCAGTCTACCTACCCAACATTCATCAACCTAAGTGCCTCAAACACATTCTCCATGTCATCTCTCAGCACAAACAAGGCAGGGTCATTATCTCGGGCGACTTCAACATGACCTGGGAACCGAAACTAGATAGAAAATCCTCTGACTTAGCTAGGACTTCTCCCCCTACGGAAAGGCTTGCAGCGAAATTCCGCACACTTATGACAGGCTCAGGGTTCTTTGACATTTGGAGGGCTATCCACACTCAGGACAGAGACTACACCCACTACTCACTGCCACATCGACAATACGCCAGACTTGACTACATATTCTCTACGGCAGACTCCCTTGATCTAGTAACTAACACGGCCATCCATATTTGTCCTTGGTCCGACCACGACTGTGTTACCGTCGACCTCATATCCTCAAATACCACTCGCTCCAGACCCTCCTGGCGCATGCCCCATAACCTTTTGCAAGATATCCCCCTTAGAGAAAAATTACGCACAGAAATCAGACACTTTCTAGAAATCAATGACAGGGCACAAGTGGGTGATGACACCCTCTGGGGAGCTACTAAAGCAACCATAAGAGGCTTAATGATCTCTGAACAGGCTAAACTACGAAAGCAAGCGGGACTTTCGCTGTCTCAGTCTCACATTAAACTTAGAGAATTAGAGGCCCTAAATAGAGTAAAGCCTACTAACTCCTTAACGACCCAAATCACCAACATTAAAAACCACATATCTCAGCTAGAGCTTCGGAGAACCCAGGACAACTTAACTAAACTGAAGCAACTATACTTCTATAAGGGCAATAAGGCGGATACTCTCTTAGCCAATAAACTTAGAAGCAGAACTAGTATCGCACGTATTCATGGCATTGTTAAAGGAGGTTCCCTTCTTAAAATCCCCTCACAAATTGGGAAGGCTTTTGCTGAGTTTTACTCCAACCTCTATAACATAGAAAAAACTGAGAACCCCCCAGTAACCTCAGAAGACTCCATTCGTGAGTACCTAAAAACATTGAACCTACCGTCCCTCTCACCCGATCAAAAAGACACCTTAAATTCGCCATTCACCCTTAGGGAAGTACAACTGGTTATCAAGAACTCTAAATCATTTAAATCACCTGGCCCAGATGGCTTCCCAGTGCATTTCTATAAAACCTATATCCAAGAACTCTCCCCTCTGCTCCTTAGACTCTTCAATTTAGCCAGAGATGAAGGCAAATTTAGGAGTGAATTCCTTGAAGCCACTATTGTGACTATACTGAAACCTAATAAAGACCCCTCTCTTTGTGCCAGCTATAGGACAATCTCACTAATCAACACTGATATTAAGTTCTTCTCCAAAATTCTAGCTAACCGTATTGCCAACCTCCTCCCCCATTTAATCAATCCAGACCAAGTTGGATTTATCCCCGAAAGAGAGGGTCCAGATAATACTAGAAGACTCTTGAATGTGATGTCCCTGTCGTCCAGCCTTAATAAACCTATGGCGATTATATCATTAGACGCAGAAAAGGCCTTTGATCGGGTGAGATGGCAGTTTCTGTGGGAAGTACTTGATGCCTTTCAATTCCCGAGTTCCCTCATGGGAGCAATTAAAGCCCTATATTCTACTCCTTCCGCTTCGGTAAAGGGACTGGGTTTCCAAACCCCCTCTTTTCAAATCTCCAATGGAACTAGGCAGGGTTGTCCCCTGTCACCCCTACTTTTCGCGCTGGCCATAGAGCCGTTGGCAGAACAAATTAGACGCGACCCACACATGAGTGGGATTACCCTTTGTGGCACCAAGCACAATATAGCTTTATTTGCGGACGATATCACCCTTTTCTCTTCAGATCTTGCGTCCACCCTCCCTAGACTCTTACTTATAGTTAAGGAATTTAGTGCCCACTCTCACTACAAACTAAACATTCCCAAAACTGAGATTTACACCCAAGGCTTCCAGAGCTCGTCTATGGCCCCTCTAAAAATCAAATATCCTTTTAGATGGTCGGACACTTCAGTGACCCACTTAGGAGTCAAATTATCCAATGACTTTCCCCGGATTATCAGGGACAACTACCTTCCTTTGCTATCGGAGCTTCGCTCCCTCGGCAAGAGCTGGAACCTCTCGCAAGTTTCGTGGTTAGGGCGGATAGCAGCACTAAAGATGTCTTTTTTGCCTCGTCTCACATACTTATTCCGCTGTCTGCCAATCAGAGTTCCCAGGCACATTCTATTACAGTTTCAGAGCGAAATTACTAAACATATATGGCAGGGCAAGCCCCCAAGGGTGGCGCAGAGAGTGCTACAGCTACCTAGATCTAAGGGCGGTCTGGGCTCTCCCTCCGTGGTAAGATACTACGAGGGAGCAATGCTTACCCATGTCTCCCAATGGGGAGTCATGCAACCTTCCTGCAAATGGCACTCCATCGAACAGGCTTCGCTTCCCTATAACCTAAGTCTGCGTGACCTGATATGGACGCCGACCCATTGCCGTAGGGAACTATCCCTGATAAACCCCATCATCCAGGAATGCCTGAAATTTTGGGACAAAATCCGCCACTCTAGACAAATCGCCCCTCACCCCTCTCCCATAACCTCATTATCCGGCCTGTTAGTAGGCCTACAGGATGCCCATCCTCTGAGATGGACCCAAATTGGAATAAAGGTGGTCTCGGACCTTTGGCTACCGGCTCCGGAGTGTGGATTTAAAACTGCATCCCAATTGGGGGCTGATGTGGCCTTACCCCATATCCTTAAATTTGAATATTACAGAATCAAAAGCTTTATGACCGCCTGGGGCTTCAAGCCTCAGTCAAATCGCCCACTGACCCCGTGGGAGTCCACTTGGAACCTAGGAAAGAGGCTATATAGACCCCTCTCTAGACATTACACCCTGTTGGACTCGGAACCAAACCCAGTTCTGGCCCCCCACCTTGCCAAGTGGAGCTCCCTGCTAGACAAACCGCTCACAGTAGAAGATTGGGAACAAGCGCTCGAACGAACCAAAAAAGCTGTACACTGCACCACCCTATTTGAAACTTATTATAAGTTGGTGGCCCATTGGTACTATGTTCCCATCAGGCTAGCTAAAATATTCCCTAGCGCATCTCCGTACTGTTGGAGAGGTTGTGGTCAGAGAGGGGACTCTTTACACATTTGGTGGGAGTGCCCTAAAATACGCCCTTTATGGACAAAATGCTTTGGAGCCCTCTCCAAATTGGGAGTCTCCTTACGTAGCTCTCCTGCAGTTGCCCTACTACACATAGGTATCCACTCTATCCCTAAACACCATGCTTACATTAGTATATACCTCTTCATGTCCATCAAACACCTGATTGCCTGTGACTGGAAATCAGAGCCCTCACCTAGTTGGACGAGAGTTTGCTCCTATATGGCCTACTTATATAATATGGAAAAAAGCATATTTTACAACCTAGGTAATTCTGACTTATTTGAGCTTACATGGACCTACTGGAAAGACACTTATGATACAACCTGGAGACCTAATGTCCTCACTCCCTCTTAGCTTTTCCCGGAGGGAATGAGAGATCTGACCTAGGGATAGTTCTGACTAGACCCAGCTGGATTTCCTTTGAAACACCCACCTACGACCAATGACATATCACTCAACCCTTCCCCCTACCCCCTCATCTCACCCTTAGACCTTTCTCCCTTCCTCCCTCTATCTGGCCAAGAGACCTTTGGGTCTCCCCCAACTGTGTTATAAAGTACCACTAAATATCTTTGTTCATGATGGTGTTATCAGTACTTCCTTGAACAGTATATCATTTATTTCATAATGTATGTCTATAGACAGTTTAGAGGACGGACTGTGTCCTCGCACTGCTATATTTGCATCTGTATTGTTCTTTTTATTTTTACTTGTAAACATGACAAGTTTAATAAAGCTCTTTTGAAAACTTAAAAAAAAAAAAAGAGAGGGGAGAAAGACAGATCAAAAGAGAGGGGGAGAGAGCAAAAGAGAGGGATGGAGAGAAAGAGCAAAAGAGAGGGATGGAGAGAGAGAAAGCAAAAGAGAGGGGGGAAGAAAGAGAGCAAAAGCGAGGGGGGAGAGAGGGAGCAAAAGCGAGGGATGGAGAGAGAGAGAGCAAAAGAGAGGGCAGAGAGAGACAGAGCAAAAGAGAGGGCGGAGAGACAGAGCAAAAGAGAGGGGGGAGAGACAGAGCAAAAGAGAGGGGGGAGAGACAGAGCAAAAGAGAGGGGGGAGAGACAGAGCAAAAGAGAGGGGGGAGAGACAGAGCAAAAGAGAGGGGGGAGAGACAGAGCAAAAGAGAGGGGGGAGAGACAGAGCAAAAGAGAGGGGGAGAGAGAGAGCAAAAGAGAGGGGGAGAGAGATAGCAAAAGAGAGGGGGAGAGAGAGAGCAAAAGAGAGGGGGGAGAGACAGAGCAAAAGAGAGGGGGAGAGAGAGAGCAAAAGAGAGGGGGAGAGAGAGAGCAAAAGAGAGGGGGAGAGAGAGAGCAAAAGAGAGGGGGAGAGAGAGAGCAAAAGAGAGGGGGAGAGAGCAAAAGAGAGGGGGAGAGAGAGAGCAAAAGAGAGGGGGAGAGAGAGAGCAAAAGAGAGGGGGAGAGAGAGAGCAAAAGAGAGGGGGGAGAGACAGAGCAAAAGAGAGGGGGAGAGAGAGAGCAAAAGAGAGGGGGAGAGAGAGAGCAAAAGAGAGGGGGAGAGAGAGAGCAAAAGAGAGGGGGAGAGAGAGAGCAAAAGAGAGGGGGAGAGAGCAAAAGAGAGGGGGAGAGAGAGCAAAAGAGAGGGGAGAAAGACAGATCAAAAGAGAGGGGGAGAGAGCAAAAGAGAGGGATGGAGAGAAAGAGCAAAAGAGAGGGATGGAGAGAGAGAAAGCAAAAGAGAGGGGGGAAGAAAGAGAGCAAAAGCGAGGGGGGAGAGAGGGAGCAAAAGCGAGGGATGGAGAGAGAGCAAAAGAGAGGGCAGAGAGAGACAGAGCAAAAGAGAGGGGGGAGAGACAGAGCAAAAGAGAGGGGGGAGAGACAGAGCAAAAGAGAGGGGGGAGAGACAGAGCAAAAGAGAGGGGGGAGAGACAGAGCAAAAGAGAGGGGGGGGAGACAGAGCAAAAGAGAGGGGGAGAGAGAGCATGCAAAATAGAGAGAGAACGCAAAAGAGAGGGGGGAGAGAGAGAGCGTAAAAGAGAGGGGGAGAGAGAGAGCATAAAAGAGAGGGGGGAGAGAGAGCGCAAAAGAGAGAGGGCAGAGAGGGAGCAAAAGAGAGGGCAGAGAGCAAAAGAGGAGGGAGAGAGCACTAAAGAGAGGGGGAGAGAGAGCAAAAGAGAGGTGGAGGGAGCGAGAGAGCGCAAAAGAGAGGGGGAGAGAGAGAGCGCAAGGGGTGGGACCGCTGTACTGCAAAAAATGGTCCGTGTAAACAGGCTTTAGGACTAGTTAGAAATAAATTAATTGAGTCTGAATTAAAGGGACATGAAACCCAAAAAAATTCTTTCATGATTTAGGTAGAACACACAATTTTAAACAACTTTTCAATTTACTTCTATTATTAAATTTACTTCATTCTGTTGGTATCATTTGTTGAAGGAACAGCAATGCACTACTAGTTTATAACTGAACACTTGTGTGAGCCAATGACAATCGGTATATATATGCAGCCAGCCAGCCACCAATTAGCAGCTAGAACCTAGATTATTTGCTGCTCCTGAGCTTTTTTAGATAAACCTTTCAGCAAAGGATAACAACAGAATGAAGCAAATTAAATAATATAAGTAAATTGGAAAGTTGTTTAACATTGAATGTTTAAACTAAATCATAAAAGAAAAATTTTGGGTTTCATTTCCTTTTAAGGCTTACTATATGGGAAACAAAGGGTTAAAAATAAAGAAAAAAAAGGTTTTGAGATGCAGTCAGAAGGGTATGTATATGACAAATAGCAGAGAGATACATGAATAATGTCACTTCCTGCAGTATGTTATTACTATAGCAGGGGGGCAAAAATGTTTGTACCAGACCAGGGTCCTCGTTGAGTACATAAAGTGTTTGTGTGTATGCACTGTTATTTAAATTATATGTTCTTATTTCGGGTGAGGTCACCATCATCAAATATGCAGGTTCTGAGATATGATGCCTCAGTTTATGCAACATGTCCCTGTAATACATTAAACTAAATACAGAACACAGGATTATTTACTAATAAAAATATATTCACTAAGACTGAAATGCAAATGTAAAGAGAATAATATTGATTTTTATTATTAATTAATTTTAAAACGTCATTAGTTATGTAAATGAGAGCACATTGGTACGTAATGTAAGACCAGTTGCAGCCCTCACCCTGTACGATCCCTACACGTGGCTACTGCGCTTGCGTACGTCAAAAGCCTCATGCCCTAAGTATGAATGAGTAGTACGTCACTAAGCAAGGCGAAGCCCTTTGGCGCTTCTTATTTCTGCGCATGCGCTTTGTGCGTTGGCTCTCGGCGCTCTTAGAAAATGGCGGTGTGAAGCCGCTTCCCGCTCTTCTGTGTTTTATCTGATCTTGCTGGGCGGATTTACTGTGAGATGTGTCTCTTCTAACTGACGTTACCGTGAGGCCTGTGGTGGTGGGAAGTATTGTGAGACCTGGGGTCCGAATCCTGTTTTTGTGCGACAGGTAATTTGTCAGGGAGATGTGGGACTGTTTGCGGCGGTACCGGACCGCCGGGTACGTTATTGACAAATGGGGCATTGGATTGGTGTGATTCAGCAGAGAGTACCGGTGTTCGTTCTAAGATGTCCCTGGACCAACCGATGCTGGCACACGGGCCTGGGCTGTCTGGTCGACACAATGCTCCTGGAACTGACAGATCTACCTCACAGGGCCTGTACCGTGACACCCTACCCGGCTGCTGTAGTATAGTTATAGCTGACAGACCTACCTCACAGGGCCTGTACCGTGACACCCTACCCGGCTGCTGTAGTATAGTTATAGCTGACAGACCTACCTCACAGGGCCTGTACCGTGACACCCTACCCGGCTGCTGTAGTACAGTTATAGCTGACAGACCTACCTCACAGGGCCTGTACCGTGACACCCTACCCGGCTGCTGTAGTACAGTTATAGCTGACAGACCTACCTCACAGGGCCTGTACCGTGACACCCTACCCGGCTGCTGTAGTACAGTTATAGCTGACAGACCTACCTCACAGGGCCTGTACCGTGACACCCTACCCGGCTGCTGTAGTACAGTTATAGCTGACAGACCTACCTCACAGGGCCTGTACCGTGACACCCTACCCGGCTGCTGTAGTACGGTTATAGCTGACAGACCTACCTCACAGGGCCTGTACCGTGACACCCTACCCGGCTGCTGTAGTACAGTTATAGCTGACAGATCTACCTCACAGGGCCTGTACCGTGACACCCTACCCGGCTGCTGTAGTACAGTTATAGCTGACAGACCTACCTCACAGGGCCTGTACCGTGACACCCTACCCGGCTGCTGTAGTACAGTTATAGCTGACAGACCTACCTCACAGGGCCTGTACCGTGACACCCTACCCGGCTGCTGTAGTACAGTTATAGCTGACAGACCTACCTCACAGGGCCTTACCGTGACCCCCTACCCGGCTGCTGTAGTACAGTTATAGCTGACAGACCTACCTCACAGGGCCTGTACCGTGACACCCTACCCGGCTGCTGTAGTACGGTTATAGCTGACAGACCTACCTCACAGGGCCTGTACCGTGATACCCTACCCGGCTGCTGTAGTACAGTTATAGCTGACAGACCTACCTCACAGGGCCTGTACCGTGACACCCTACCCGGCTGCTGTAGTATAGTTATAGCTGACAGACCTACCTCACAGGGCCTTACCGTGATACCCTAGCTGCTGTAGTACGGTTATAGCTGACAGACCTACCTCACAGGGCCTGTACCGTGACACCCTACCCGGCTGCTGTAGTACGGTTATAGCTGACAGACCTACCTCACAGGGCCTGTACCGTGACACCCTACCCGGCTGCTGTAGTATAGTTATAGCTGACAGACCTACCTCACAGGGCCTGTACCGTGACACCCTACCCGGCTGCTGTAGTATAGTTATAGCTGACAGACCTACCTCACAGGGCCTGTACCGTGACACCCTACCCGGCTGCTGTAGTATAGTTATAGCTGACAGACCTACCTCACAGGGCCTGTACCGTGACACCCTACCCGGCTGCTGTAGTACGGTTATAGCTGACAGACCTACCTCACAGGGCCTGTACCGTGACACCCTACCCGGCTGCTGTAGTATAGTTATAGCTGACAGACCTACCTCACAGGGCCTGTACCTTGATACCCTAGCTGCTGTAGTACGGTTATAGCTGACAGACCTACCTCACAGGGCCTGTACCGTGACACCCTACCCGGCTGCTGTAGTACAGTTATAGCTGACAGACCTACCTCACAGGGCCTGTACCGTGACACCCTACCCGGCTGCTGTAGTACAGTTATAGCTGAAAGACCTACCTCACAGGGCCTGTACCGTGACACCCTACCCGGCTGCTGTAGTACAGTTATAGCTGACAGACCTACCTCACAGGGCCTGTACCGTGACACCCTACCCGGCTGCTGTAGTATAGTTATAGCTGACAGACCTACCAGCTGTAGTACAGTTATAGCTGACAGACCTACCTCACAGGGCCTGTACCGTGACACCCTACCCGGCTGCTGTAGTACAGTTATAGCTGACAGACCTACCTCACAGGGCCTGTACCGTGACACCCTACCCGGCTGCTGTAGTATAGTTATAGCTGACAGACCTACCAGCTGTAGTACAGTTATAGCTGACAGACCTACCTCACAGGGCCTGTACCGTGACACCCTACCCGGCTGCTGTAGTACAGTTATAGCTGACAGACCTACCTCACAGGGCCTGTACCGTGACACCCTACCCGGCTGCTGTAGTATAGTTATAGCTGACAGACCTACCTAGGGTTGCCACTTTCAAAACAGAAAAATAAGGGACACCTAACGCAGCGGGGGCCAAACCCCTCGGGGCCACGATGACCACAGTGGTGGTAAATCACAACTTAAAACATGTTTTTCATATGCAGAAGAAGTGGGGAGGGGGGGGTCTGTTTTTTTTGCTATAGAACCATTGCAGTGGGTGTCCCAGCTAATCTTTTTAACAGTGCTAAACTGGGATCTTCTAAGTAAGTTTTTAAACAGTTTTATACTGGATTTTTAGCTCAGCATCTGTGCATATTATTCTTTATAGTAGTGTCTATTACATGCAGTTAAATACAAAGTGGTGTATACAATGTATATAGTATTTAGAGTAATTTATCATTAACCTAGAATGTACCTGTATTGCATTATATTGCATCTCTAGTAATTACAATGGTAGAGAATGACAAATTTAGGGAATCTTGGAAGCCAATGATATATATAGGTATATGCAGAATAAGCCATAAATTATTGAGAAGCCCAGGGATTTGGCATGCACTGTCCTATAGCATCTGTCTACTACAAATATCCACTTAGCTCCTAAGCTATGGTACACATACTCATCCCAGCCCTATTCAAAATCATGCAAAGTAGCACATATAACATACCTGTGTCACACTTTCCCAGGCATGTACATTGTTGCAGGGAACAATATAAGCTTGCATTTATTTCATCTCTGGCAGTCGTATTATATATTGTGTGAATTGCTAAAACAAATAAAAAGGTTTGTCATGCCAAGCCTAATTTGCATCAAATCAATTCCCTATCTGGTTGCTGGCAAACTCCTTAGCAAGCATTGGGCAAAAAGAGTCAAGAAACCTATACACACTGGAAAAATAGTAATTATTTAGTATAATTTTTATTTTGCCTTTTTGCTTAATGCTGCAGTCTTCCATGCTTTTTGTTTAGGTATTATTTAAAGACAATCAATGTTGTGCTGTATGACAGTCGCTCATCCTGTCACAACATTAGATCACAAGATCACAGACTTTACTTTCACAGGATACCAACAACTAATGTCTAGAAGTAAACAACTATACAGATAAACACTGGTACCGGAACAATCCTACCAACAGCTACACATAGCAAGGTAAAGGCAAAGCCACAATTACCACAGTCAAACCCATTCGCTGCTAAATAAGCCCTGCACATCAGCTGTGTACCACATCATTTAAGCTGCTTTTTAACTCACCAGTTATTATTATAGTGCCGGTCCCCCGCCAGCCAGCATACTCAAGACACCGGGTGCAAATCCTCTCTTTCGTCTCCTTCTACTCTATCTGCTTGAACTGCTTCCCGCCACACCGACACTACCAAGCCCCGCCCACCACTAACTCCATGTCCACCACCTCTGCACCGCTTGTCACTGGGTCCCCCGGACTCCTACCAACATAGCCACGGTGGCTGCCAGCCAGTAGAAAATACGGGACAAACCCCGTCCCGTATTGATTCAAAACGGGACGTGCTATTTTAGTCTCAAATACGGGACGATTCCGTATTTTAAGGGACGGGTGGCAACCCTAGACCTACCTCACAGGGCCTGTACCGTGACACCCTACCCGGCTGCTGTAGTACAGTTATAGCTGACAGACCTACCTCACAGGGCCTGTACCGTGATACCCTACCCGGCTGCTGTAGTACAGTTATAGCTGACAGACCTACCTCACAGGGCCTGTACCGTGACACCCTACCCGGCTGCTGTAGTATAGTTATAGCTGACAGACCTACCTCACAGGGCCTTACCGTGACACCCTACCCGGCTGCTTTAGTACAGTTATAGCTGACAGACCTACCTCACAGGGCCTGTACCGTGACACCCTACCCGGCTGCTGTAGTACAGTTATAGCTGACAGACCTACCTCACAGGGCCTGTACCGTGACACCCTACCCGGCTGCTGTAGTACGGTTATAGCTGACAGACCTACCTCACAGGGCCTTACCGTGACCCCCTACCCGGCTGCTGTAGTATAGTTATAGCTGACAGACCTACCTCACAGGGCCTTACCGTGACCCCCTACCCGGCTGCTGTAGTATAGTTATAGCTGACAGACCTACCTCACAGGGCCTGTACCGTGACACCATACCCGGCTGCTGTAGTACAGTTATAGCTGACAGACCTACCTCACAGGGCCTGTACCGTGACACCCTACCCGGCTGCTGTAGTATAGTTATAGCTGACAGACCTACTTCACAGGGCCTTACCGTGACACCCTACCCGGCTGCTGTAGTATAGTTATAGCTGACAGACCTACCTCACAGGGCCTGTACCGTGACACCCTACCCGGCTGCTGTAGTACGGTTATAGCTGACAGACCTACCTCACAGGGCCTGTACCGTGACACCCTACCCGGCTGCTGTAGTACAGTTATAGCTGAAAGACCTACCTCACAGGGCCTGTACCGTGACACCCTACCCGGCTGCTGTAGTACAGTTATAGCTGACAGACCTACCTCACAGGGCCTTACCGTGATACCCTAGCTGCTGTAGTACAGTTATAGCTGACAGACCTACCTCACAGGGCCTGTACCGTGATACCCTACCCGGCTGCTTTAGTACAGTTATAGCTGAAAGACCTACCTCACAGGGCCTGTACCGTGATACCCTACCCGGCTGCTGTAGTACAGTTATAGCTGACAGACCTACCTCACAGGGCCTTACCGTGATACCCTACCCGGCTGCTGTAGTACAGTTATAGCTGACAGACCTACCAGCTGTAGTACAGTTATAGCTGACAGACCTACCAGCTGTAGTACAGTTATAGCTGACAGACCTACCTCACAGGGCCTGTACCGTGACACCCTACCCGGCTGCTGTAGTACGGTTATAGCTGAGTGACCTACCTCACATGGCCTGTACTGCAACACTCTACCTGGCTGCTGTAATACGGTTATAGCTGAGTGACCTACCTCACATGGCCTGTACTGCAACACTCTACCTGGCTGCTGTAGTATGGTTATAGCCAACAGACCCACTTTGCATGATCTGTACCGTGACACCCTACCTGGCTGCTGTAGTACAGTTATAGCTGAGTGACCTACCTCAGATGACCTGAACTGTAACACCCTACCTGGCTGCTGTAGTACGGTTTTAGCTGACAGCCCTACTTCACATGACCTGTACCGTGACACCCTACCCGGGGGCTGTAGTAAGGTTATAGCTGACAGGCCTACCTCACATGACCTGTACTGTGACACCCTACCAGGCTGCTATAGTGAGATTATAGCTCTTTGTGCCACTTGGCTCTCTTGTGAGGTTTGCTATTCATTTCAGTATACTTTGTGAGCTGGTGAACTCAGAATGGAGAGATCATAGCATTTGAACTTTATCCTGTGTTAATCCTATGTAGTTAATCCTTGTTTTAAACCACATTGTGAGCTGACTCATGCCTTTTATTTCAGGCAACAACAAGATGGCAAAAAGAATTGCAGACAAGGAGTTGACTGACCGGAACTGGGATGAAGAGGATGAGACAGAGGAAGTATGTTATATTTTTTTATGTAGACAATTCAGTATCCAAAATTAAAATATAACAAAATATAGAGTACGTCCTATACGGGTCAGGCTAATATACTAAAACTAATAATAAATGGAGATGCCAAAGTAAAATGTTAAATACAATGCAGTTTAAGATTCACAGAGAGAGAGATTTGTATTAGTTCTGAAAAAAAACATTGGGGAGGGAGTGTCCCAGTAATCCCCTTTGAGAAAAATGGGGCATTGCATTCTACTAACTCAACAGAAAATAGGGCTGGTCTTCATATTTTTCCAGGGATGCTTTTTATTCCCAGTCAAGCCCTGGCTTAGAGTACAGTATGTTTTGAGCACAATTGTGCAAGATGAGAACTAGCAGTATAACAGGAAATCTAGCAATTAGAATATTTTTTTTCAAAAGTTAGTGGCAAGTTCTTAAAGGGGCAGTATACACTCATTTTCATTTAACTGCATGTAATAGACACTACTATAAAGAATAAGATGCACAGATACTGATCTAAAAATCCAGTATAAAACTGTTTAAAAACTTAATTAGAAGCTCTCAGTTTAGCTCTGTTGAAAAGGTAGCTGGAAAGCCCACTGCAAGTGGGAAATAAGACACTCCCCCCCTCCCCCTTCTTTTGCATATGAAAAGACCCTTTACACAAACAGGAGCAAGTTGAAGTAGGTATACGTCAGTATTCGCATAAAACTTTGGGGCTTGGTTAGGAGTCTGAAAATCACAGCAATGTTATTTAAAAATAAGCAAAACTATAAAAAAAAAACTTTATGGGCTATATAAATAGATCATCTACAAAACATTTATGCAAATAAAAAATGTGTATAATGTCCCTTTAAGGAACAGAAGCATCTCTGCATGTTTAGCTATAAGTCTGTTTCTTTTATAAGTAAGGACATTTGACGCTAAGCTGAACAGTCTTCCACTTTTCACACTACTGCATGGGGCAGAAATTTATATTTGGGCCATTTTAGCCTGAGCTGGAAATCTCAGTTTATTAACTGCCCAGTACTTCAGGGGTTTGTCTGAATGAGGTACAGTCATCTCTCCCTGGTAGGCTTCCAGCGGTTTATTAGCAGCTTTTGGAGCACTGTTCTCAAACGTACAATAACACCTTAATTTTTCATAAAAACATTTAACACTACCGAATCTTAATGTACATGTTTCTCATTGGCCAATACAGGCTGAGAGCATTAAAATACACACAACAAAACTATTTTAAATAAAATTTAAGTTCAAAACAAGATCTGTGTCGGATCTCGATGGAGGCGGCTCAGGCTCCCAGCTGTGACGTAGAAACCGGCTTCTTTTCAGCCACCGCTGCATGTGTTGCAATCCAAAGCCTGCTGACATGGGGTGAGTGATGTCACTTCTGGGCGGGGCTAAAAATCGCATACACTCGCGGTTTAAAACCACATATGCGGTTAATCATACAGCCCTAATATATCTAACAAAAATAACTTGCATATCCAGTTGTAAATAACCAGCTATAAGGTTAGGGAAAAAAATATTTAGTCTGTTCTTAAAATAATATACACTTATAAAGGTTGAATCTGGTACAAATCACATTATTAAAAATATATAAATAAAACTATTTAAAAAAAAGTCAAAAGCGCTGAGGACTATATATCAATATCTGGACATAACCTTACACATTTATCTTTACAGTACATATAATCAGCAATAGCAAGCAATTCGCTAATGTGCAAACTGCACATCAATTTAAATAACTCCTAGGGCTAGGTGTAACGAATAAGCTTGGCACTATATCACGCAAAGCATAGTCCCAAATCCCCTGATTTAATATAAACCATTCAAATGACTCCTATTTCTGGGTTGCACTCTTACACTGTCCTGGAAAAGTAAACGTCTGTAGATGTACTTTAGGCTAAGGGTATTATCATAAAACACAATACCATGTACAGGATTTCATTGGAGTTAGCTTTTGCTGTGTGCAAACAAATTAATCGATAGATGATGGATGAGAATACTTGACAACTATTTTCATTATCAATTATTTCAATTAGTTGTTGCAGCTCTAGAAGTTTTTCAAATCTTGGATTCCTCTGCAACATTATGTACAGATATAAGTAAAATCAAAATTCAGGGACACTTTCTAGGTTCCACTATTTGGGTTCCAACGTGCATGGTCATTATTGTAACAGGGAAATATTTCTGAGTTTTTAGCTTCTAAATTTACTTTTTGGTTAGTTTAATGCTCTTTAACAAGCCACATAAGACGTGGCAGTACAAAACTGATATGGCTTAATATTTTTCTTCTTGCTTGACCCTTTTGCTGTATACTACAAAAATGTATGTGTAAATTCCTTAATTTGCCTACAAAAATGTGTAATGCATGAGTAACCAAAGTGTGTATGTAGGAATTCAATATCTGTATGAATTTATTGGGAGCTGGGCCGAAATTGCTTTTAAAATGGGTGTATGCATTTTCACTAGGTAAGCTGATAGTGTAGCATGCACAGTTGTAAGCTTTTAACGAAAATAAATTGATAACACAATTAAGGGACCTTCAATAGCATTTATATCTTTATAATTAAAGATTTTTAGTTTTGTTTTTTAAATCCCTGAAACAGCTGTGTTAGTGCTGTTGTGTTGTCATCCCCACTAGTCATGGTACGCACTTATTTTGTGTAACAAGCTAACGTATTCAAGTTTGCTTCTACCTACACAACCTATATCTTAAAGGGACATGAAACCCAAAAAATTTATTTCATGATTCAGACAGATGATGCAATTTTAAACAACTTTCCAAATTACTGCTATTTAATTTGCTTCCTTATCTTATCTTTTGCTGAAATATTTATCTAGGCAAGCTCAGAAGCAGCAAAGAACCTAGATTCTCGCTGCTGATTGGTGTGTGTACACAGATTGTCATTGGCTCACCCATGTGTTCACTTAGAAACCATTAGTGCATTGCTGCTCATTCTACAAATGATACAAAGAGAATTAAACAAGTTAGATAATAGAAGTAAAGTAGAAAGTTGTTTAAAATTGTGTTCTCTATCTAAATCATGAAAGGAAATTTTTGGGTTTCATGTCCCTTTTAACTTGCCTTAAAGGTACATTTTCTTTCACGATTTGGATAGAACATAGTTTTAAACCACCTTCAAAATTACTTTTATTAAATTATCTTTTGCTGAAGGAACGGCATTACACTACTGGCAACTATATGAACAAATCTAATTAGACAATCACAAGAGACAAATGTGTGCAGGCATCAATCAGCAGCTAGCTCCCACTAGTGCAGGATATGTACATATCCCCCCCCCCCCCCACACACACACACACACACACAGGGGATGGATACCAAGAGAACAAAGCACATTTGAAAATAGAAGCAAATTTAATAGTGTCTTAACATTTTTAGTTTAGTTTTACTTCTTGAATGTTTTGATTGTCAAAGCTTTTTTAAAATAAAACAATTTAGGAGCCAGATAGTGGGATTTGTATATTGTTGTATGGAGAATAAACCCAAAAAGGAGCCAGTAGCTTGGTTTGTCAAGCCTTGGTTTAAAGTCTATGTAAATTTTGATGATAAAGTGCCCATTTTTTTCAATTTAAATTTCACTTGTGTTGTGAAAATACTTGCCTTTTTAATCTTGACAGCCGTTCCGGCTTCCCCCAGTTGTCACAAGCCTCTTCCTATGTCAGAAATGACTGATCGGTCATCCTCCAATCATGGCTCCCCCCCCCCCCCCCCCCCCCCCCCAGGTGGAATCGGTGTCTGATTCAACGCTGTGATTTGAGGAAGCTGAACTCCTCATTTTAGACCTAGGAAGAGGCTTTGCGATGGGCAGAGGAAGCGATACAGCGGCTGTCGAGATTAAAAGTTAAGTATTTTCACAACACAAGTGAAATGTAAATTTTGATGTATTAAAGTGCCCCTGTTTTTAATTGAATTTTTGCACTTTATCAGTTTACATTCACTTTAAGGTATGTTTGATTAAAACTAAATGAACTGGATATAAACCGTATACTGAGCTACACAGGGTGTGAATATACTTTTCACACCCTGTGTAGCTCAGCAACTCATACTTTCCCTTTGTGGTGGTGTGCAGTACAGCAAGTCAAACTCTCTTCCTTCCTTTCAGATAGCCAAGCATCCTCTTGTGTCTGTTATAGGCAGTAAAATAAGTGTCAAAGGTTCTAACATTTTAATGCAGCAGTTATTTATGAAGTAATTCTTCCCCCAACCCCCCGCCCTCAATTTGAAATGTTCCTTGTTCAGTAATGGTTTTAAAAATAAATTCTCTCCAAAATGTATTTCAATAGGCAGGAACCTTTTCTGTGGCCCCTGCAGATGTCTTGAAGACCAGAGAGATAAAGAAAGCAAAAAGAAGAAACACTGGAAGTGAAGTAAGTTCACTTGAATTTAAACATACAATGTTACATAAGCCAGTGTGTACACAGTTTCTTTTGCATGGAGGATTTTTTCCCAAAATCTGAATTTTATAGAAAAATTCTGACTAAAAATCTGTTTTCTGATTTATAACCTGGTAAGTCTGTACCCATCGAAAATTGAGGTACAGGTAGAAAACCTTTAATCCAAACTGCTTGGGACCATAAAGGGTTTGAATTTTGGAACATTTGCATCTGTAAAATGGGACAGTTTAGAGAGGGGACATGAGCAACCAAGTGTAAACATCTTAAAGTGATGGTAAACTCCTTTTTAAAATCGTATCCATAATATTAGGGATATTTTAGATGGAGTTTGTGTCATCAAGTGTTATTAAGTTGCTCTAAATTTTTAATAGATATATGAAATTCAAATTCCCTGCACTCCGCCACCCACTCACTTAAAGTCAATTTTTCTGTGAACAAACGGTTTGAATTGTCCTCAAATCAGCACTCTAGCTACAACAAAACTGCTATATGAGGAGAATGCTGATTGGACAACAATTCAAACCTTTAGCTCACAGAAAATTTGACTTTTGAAGTAGGCAGTGGAGTTTTTAAGAGTATTTTTAGTTAACGGCACTTATTCATTAAACTTTACATTCACTTTAATATAGATTTTAAATTAAAATATCCTGCATATTTTAATTTAAAATAAATATTAAAGTGAATGTAAAGTTTAATGAATAAGTGCTGTTATCTAAAAATACTCTTAAAAACTGGGGCACTTTCATTCATTAAACTTTACAATGAAGCTTTTTTTTCTTTTTAATGACACAAGTCCACGGATCATCTAATTACCATTTGGAATATCACTCCTGCCCTGCAGGAGACGGCAAAGAGCACCACAGCAAAGCTGTTAAATATCACCTCCCTTCCCTCACACCCCAGTCATTCTCTTTGCCTACGTTAAGTGCGAGGAGGTGGTAATGTTAGGTGTTGGAAAAGATTCTTCAATCAAGAGTTTATTATTTTAAAGTAGTACAAGATTGTGCTGCTTTGTCCTGGGGTGTAGCCGTAGTCCATATCAGTCTCTTCAGTAGAGCAGTTTTGGCTTTAGAGCAATGGGAACTTGAGGGACATAATTCTCACTGCACCTCCCTTATATTCTATGCTGCCCTATTTATGAAATTGTTATGGGAAAATGCTCAGTCTTTTTTTATTTCCTCAGGTCTAAGGGACATTTTAACTCTCCTTACTGGAGAGGACTCTGATAGCAATGTTATGCAGGCACTGTGGCTGAGCTGCTTATTTTGTTAAACTATGGCGGTTCCACTTCTCCCGGTGGTGAAACTTTAACAAATATACCGACCGGGAGATTATTTAGAGATGCTCATGAGGGTCGGAGTTAAGTGTGGCGGTAATCAGCATTTCGCGCCATTTTTCTTGCATCTAAAAGGGGAGTCGGCTGACTAGAAACACATGGTTTCCTATGGAAGCATGCGACTAGGAGCGGAACTCGACTAGGATCGTCTCCTGATGGAATCCGGATCGTTTAGGCTGCTAAATTGATCCATTGTGGAGTCAGAATGGACCAAGAGGCCTTGCAAATTGTCATTTGCTCTTTGTGTTTCGATGCCAATGTGGAACCATCAATCCCTTTTTGTTCCTCATATAATTGAGAGGACTTTACATTATAGGAATAGACTTTTTTCTGAGCCAACATGTTCCAAGGTGGATGTTCAGGAGTCTATTGACAATGTTCAATTTATGCCGCAGCTCTCTCCTCAAGTGTCCCAAAGTTTACCGCCCACACAAGCAGTGCACTGCGTCTCCTCTCTAACTCCTGGGGTTACGTTGCAAGACATCACTTCTCTCATGTCTTCTGCAGTTTCTGATGCGATGTCTGCTTTTCCCATGTTACAGGGAAAACGTAAGAGGAAAAACAAACATTCAGTAAGCAAGGTTTCTGACGCAGTTGTTGCTATTTCGAATGCCCCCTCCCAGAAGCCTGAGGAGGAGGATACCGTAGTAGCATCTGAAGGTGAAATTTCAGATTCTGACAGTGTTAATTCCTCTTGCTGATGTTGAAGTTGTATCTTTCAAGTTGTTTAAGCTAGAGCACCTCAGTCTGTTACTCAAGGAGGTTTTAGCTACATTGGACAACTGCGACACCACGTTCGCAGTTAATCCTAAGAAATTCAGTAAGCTAAACAAATATTTTGATGTATCCTTCCTTGGTGGAGGTTTTTCCTGTACCAGATCGTGCTACTGAGATTATTGCTAAGGAATGGGAGAGACTGGGTATCCCTTTTTCTCCTCATATATTTAAAAAGATGTTTCCCATAGCAGACTCTATCATGGAGTCTAGGCAAACAGTACCCATGGTGGAAGGGGTAGTTTTCACTCTAGGGTTGGATGAAGTAGTGCTAATATATTAAAGTATGGGACGTCTCCCTTTTAAACTTTATATTTTTGGGTTTCTATGTATCTTAACCTTTACGTCTAGATTATTACAACACTCTAGTTACACAATGGCTATGTAACCACCTTAATCCACCTTATATTTGCATCTGAAAATGTAGTGTCTTTAAAAAGATATTTTCTTGACTAATTGTCAGAAATAAAATGTTCATAAAAATTGCTTTGATGTTTAAAAGTCTTTTTCCAGTATAAAAATATATTTGTAGTCCAATAAATTTCCGCTATTTCTTAGAGGGGTAACCTTGTAACACTTCAGTCTTTTTTATGCAATTTGTAACGAGTGTTTCTAATGAGCTTACCGGGTCTTCTGACACCTGCTGTGTCTGGCGGTTTGTTTGTTTATCTTACCAGGAAGATGTTTATGCCTTTTCTCTCTCCAATCTTGTACGATACAAGACTAGCCTGTAAGCTTGGTTCCTCGGAGCCTATTTCAGTCTGTGTGGCTCTGATGGTTCAGCACCTTCTGTTCAAAATATCTCTGGCTGTCAGTATTTGGCAGCAGGCTTTCGAGTCAGGTGAATACTTCCGCTACACGCTCCGGCGTGTTTGGCGGTTCCTCCGATACTTAGTGTACAAACGGCCGTTTGTTTCTTTTCTTCTTCCCCTGTACTCAAATTGTGATTGAGATCCTGCAGGGTATATGTGAGCTGTAATGGTTGCGTCTACGCGTTTCGCCGGTTGGCTTTATCAAGACGGATGGTTTGTGTTCTGAAGCCCGGTGTTTTTAAAGAGCCCTCTTCTCTTTCTGATTGGTTGATGTTTCTTCCTTTTTCTATTGGTGATCTGTTTAAATGGCTTTTACTGAGGATTTAAGGTGGACTATCGAATTGTATCTATCTTTGCAAATAGTATAGATACATTTGTTCAATTTATAAGGTGGATTTTTCATTTGTATCTATCTTTTTCAGATGGTATATCAATTTTTTGTTATTTTATTCGATTTATAAGGTGGATTATTAAAATCTTCTATTATATACATCAATGTTTCTAGTCGACTTATATAATATATTAATATATTGTTTATCAATTTCTAATGGATTTTCTATATATCCAAGCCTAAACGCAGATTATTTCAAAATGGATGTTTGTTATTTCATATAATTATCACATTTTTATGATATATTTTTCCCATTCTTTTGTTAGAATGTATAGCCATCAATTTTTTGTCATCGTATTAATTAGTGTGTTGTATATATAGTTTTCATTATTTTATATAATTCTAGCTTTTATTCTTTACATAGTTCTTTTACTAGATTTGTCCTTATATATTTGGTATAGTGTTGTTAAATTATAAATAATTTTTAGTGACTTATTTCTGAATTTTTTATTATTTAGAAACTAACGATTTCATTATAGAATTTGAGATAGTAAGATAGGTAATAAATTTTGAATCAAGTTTTTTATAAAGAGTAATTTAATTCCCATGTTTTTTAGATGGTTTTTATGGTCTTGTTGAAATATTGAATCTTACTAGTTCTATTTGTTTTCATCATTATGAGGTAAGAAATGGGGAAAGGTCCAGTTCAGAATTTAGTCCTGATGGATATAAAGTCTGCATGTTGTAAATTAATTCTGCCTCTTTTCTTAATAGTTTTTCTTCAAAGTTTCCCCCTCTCCACTCTTGTTTCAATTTCTTTATACCCCAGAATTTAAAGTCTTTTAAGTTATTCTTATGTATTTCTCTGAAATGAGTGTATAGATGAGTTTCTAGATTTCCCTTAGCTATACAGGACAGATGTTCTCGTATTCGTTCTCGTAGGGTCCTTGTAGTTTCTCCTATGTACTGTAACTGGCAAGTGCACTGTATAATGTAGATGACCCCTTTGTCCTGACATCTTATTGTTTCTTTTATGTGATGTATTAATCCGTTAGTGTTGGATATAACTTTCTTACATTTACTGCTAAACTTGCAGGATCTACACCCAAAACAGGGAAAAAAACCTTCTAATTTGTTTCCAGTTAGATCTTTTTGTGTCATGTGTGTTTTTTGTATCTGTTTAAATTCGCTAGGGGCGAGTATCTGTTTAAAATTTTTGGCTTTCCTGTATATGATTGTTGGATTATCTTTCATTTTTTCTCCTATCAGAGGATCTGTTTGGACCAGATGCCAGTGTTTTTTGACAATTCTTTGCAAAATATGATGGTCACTGTTATAGTCTGTGATTAATGCAACATTAATTTTATCTTCTTTCTCCTCTATAATTTTTTGGATTTGAATCTTTATTTTTATAAGTAAGTAGATTTTTCCTTTCTTTTTGATCTACTTGTTCCTTAGCTTTCTTTATTATATTAGGGTCATACCCTCTATCATGGAATTTTTTCTCTAATATTTCTATTTGTTCTAAATAGTCGGAGGTTCTTGTACAATTTCGTTTAATCCTGAGGCATTGGCCTTTAGGAATATTCTCCTTCCATTTATTTAAATGGCAGCTATTAAAATGTATTAGATTGTTGGCATCTACTTTTTTGAAGTGTGTCTTAGTTATTATTTCTTTTTCTACAATTTCTATATCCAGATCAAGGAATGTGATTTTTTCTTTACTGATATGATATGTAAATTGAATTCCTATGTCATTTTGGTTCATGTCTGCTATGAATTTTTCCAATTCTTTAGATGTCCCCTTCCATATAAGGATGATGTCATCGATATATCTTTTATAGAGCACGAGATTTGCGCCGAGCTCATGCTTGGATATGAACTCTTCTTCCCATTTGCCTAAGAAGAGATTTGCATAGCTCGGCGCAAATCTCGTGCCCATAGCAGTACCTCTTGTCTGGAGATAGAATTTTCCATTGAAGGAAAAGTAATTTTGATTTAAGATATAATTAATACCTAGAATTATAAAGTCTTTTTGTTTTTGATTGAGTGTATCATCTCTTGTCATATACATTTCTGCCGCTTTAATGCCCAATTGATGTTTGATACTTGTGTATAACGATGATACATCACATGTACTGATGATATAATTATCTTCCCATTTTAATTTATTTAAATTTTGTAATACGAGCTATGCAAATCTCTTCTTAGGCAAATGGGAAGAAGAGTTCATATCCAAGCATGAGCTCGGCGCAAATCTCGTGCTCTATAAAAGATATATCGATGACATCATCCTTATATGGAAGGGGACATCTAAAGAATTGGAAAAATTCATAGCAGACATGAACCAAAATGACATAGGAATTCAATTTACATATCATATCAGTAAAGAAAAAATCACATTCCTTGATCTGGATATAGAAATTGTAGAAAAAGAAATAATAACTAAGACACACTTCAAAAAAGTAGATGCCAACAATCTAATACATTTTAATAGCTGCCATTTAAATAAATGGAAGGAGAATATTCCTAAAGGCCAATGCCTCAGGATTAAACGAAATTGTACAAGAACCTCCGACTATTTAGAACAAATAGAAATATTAGAGAAAAAATTCCATGATAGAGGGTATGACCCTAATATAATAAAGAAAGCTAAGGAACAAGTAGATCAAAAAGAAAGGAAAAATCTACTTATAAAAATAAAGATTCAAATCCAAAAAATTATAGAGAAGAGAGAGAAGATAAAATTAATGTTGCATTAATCACAGACTATATAACAGTGACCATCATATTTTGCAAAGAATTGTCAAAAAACACTGGCATCTGGTCCAAACAGATCCTCTGATAGGAGAAAAAATGAAAGATAATCCAACAATCATATACAGGAAAGCCAAAAATTTTAAACAGATACTCGCCCCTAGCGAATTTAAACAGATACAAAAAACACACATGACACAAAAAGATCTAACTGGAAACAAATTAGAAGGTTTTTTTCCCTGTTTTGGGTGTAGATCCTGCAAGTTTAGCAGTAAATGTAAGAAAGTTATATCCAACACTAACGGATTAATACATCACATAAAAGAAACAATAAGATGTCAGGACAAAGGGGTCATCTACATTATACAGTGCACTTGCCAGTTACAGTACATAGGAGAAACTACAAGGACCCTACGAGAACGAATACGAGAACATCTGTCCTGTATAGCTAAGGGAAATCTAGAAACTCATCTATACACTCATTTCAGAGAAATACATAAGAATAACTTAAAAGACTTTAAATTCTGGGGTATAAAGAAATTGAAACAAGAGTGGAGAGGGGGAAACTTTGAAGAAAAACTATTAAGAAAAGAGGCAGAATTAATTTACAACATGCAGACTTTATATCCATCAGGACTAAATTCTGAACTGGACCTTTCCCCATTTCTTACCTCATAATGATGAAAACAAATAGAACTAGTAAGATTCAATATTTCAACAAGACCATAAAAACCATCTAAAAAACATGGGAATTAAATTACTCTTTATAAAAAACTTGATTCAAAATTTATTACCTATCTTACTATCTCAAATTCTATAATGAAATCGTTAGTTTCTAAATAATAAAAAATTCAGAAATAAGTCACTAAAAATTATTTATAATTTAACAACACTATACCAAATATATAAGGACAAATCTAGTAAAAGAACTATGTAAAGAATAAAAGCTAGAATTATATAAAATAATGAAAACTATATATACAACACACTAATTAATACGATGACAAAAAATTGATGGCTATACATTCTAACAAAAGAATGGGAAAAATATATCATAAAAATGTGATAATTATATGAAATAACAAACATCCATTTTGAAATAATCTGCGTTTAGGCTTGGATATATAGAAAATCCATTAGAAATTGATAAACAATATATTAATATATTATATAAGTCGACTAGAAACATTGATGTATATAATAGAAGATTTTAATAATCCACCTTATAAATCGAATAAAATAACAAAAAATTGATATACCATCTGAAAAAGATAGATACAAATGAAAAATCCACCTTATAAATTGAACAAATGTATCTATACTATTTGATACAATTCGATAGTCCACCTTAAATCCTCAGTAAAAGCCATTTAAACAGATCACCAATAGAAAAAGGAAGAAACATCAACCAATCAGAAAGAGAAGAGGGCTCTTTAAAAACACCGGGCTTCAGAACACAAACCATCCGTCTTGATAAAGCCAACCGGCGAAACGCGTAGACGCAACCATTACAGCTCACATATACCCTGCAGGATCTCAATCACAATTTGAGTACAGGGGAAGAAGAAAAGAAACAAACGGCCGTTTGTACACTAAGTATCGGAGGAACCGCCAAACACGCCGGAGCGTGTAGCGGAAGTATTCACCTGACTCGAAAGCCTGCTGCCAAATACTGACAGCCAGAGATATTTTGAACAGAAGGTGCTGAACCATCAGAGCCACACAGACTGAAATAGGCTCTGAGGAACCAAGCTTACAGGCTAGTCTTGTATCGTACAAGATTGGAGAGAGAAAAGGCATAAACATCTTCCTGGTAAGATAAACAAACAAACCGCCAGACACAGCAGGTGTCAGAAGACCCGGTAAGCTCATTAGAAACACTCGTTACAAATTGCATAAAAAAGACTGAAGTGTTACAAGGTTACCCCTCTAAGAAATAGCGGAAATTTATTGGACTACAAATATATTTTTATACTGGAAAAAGACTTTTAAACATCAAAGCAATTTTTATGAACATTTTATTTCTGACAATTAGTCAAGAAAATATCTTTTTAAAGACACTACATTTTCAGATGCAAATATAAGGTGGATTAAGGTGGTTACATAGCCATTGTGTAACTAGAGTGTTGTAATAATCTAGACGTAAAGGTTAAGATACATAGAAACCCAAAAATATAAAGTTTAAAAGGGAGACGTCCCATACTTTAATATATTAGCACTACTTCATCCAACCCTAGACTGATTATACTGTTTATATTATTGTTTTTTATGATTTTTTGATTTATATATGTTTTTAGATTGTCCACCAGCAATAAATATTGTACAAATTTTAAATCTCCATATTGTCTTTAAAGCTTTTTTAGCGCTCCCAAACTTCAATAATTGACTTTTGTAGTTTTCACTCTGGCCAAGAGAACTACTATACCCATAGAGCATAGTTGTGCCTTTAAAGATTCAATGGATACAAAATTAGAGGGCTTACTCATGAAGATGTACGTACACCAGGGGTTACAATGGCAACCTCCGGTGTGCATTGCTACCGTCACTAGCTCAGCGACATACTGGTCTGATGCTATTAGGACAGACACTTCTCTGGATGAAATTCAGGATAGGATAAAAGACCTTAAAGGGACACTGTACCCAAAAATTTTCTTTTGTAATTCAGAAAGAGCATGCAATTTTAAGCAACTTTCTAATTTACTCCTATTATCAATTTTTCTTCGTTCTCTTGCTATCATTATTTGAAAAAGAAGGCATCTAAGCTTTTTTTTGGTTTCAGTACTCTGGACAGCACTTTTTTATTGGTGGATGAATTTATCCACCAATCAGCAAGGACAACCCAGGTTGTTCACCAAAAATGGGCCGGCATCTAAACCTACATTCTTGCATTTCAAATAAAGATACCAAGAGAAAGAAGAAAATTTGATAATAGGAGTAAACTAGAAAGTTGCTTAAAATTTCATGCTCAATCTGAATCAAGAAAGAAAATTTTTGGGTACAGTGTCCCTTTAAGTTGGTTAATTCATTTATTACTGATGCTTCCCTGCAGGTTATCAAGCTGGGAGCAAAGATTTCAGGCTTTGCCGTCTTAGCTCGCAGAGCCTTATGGTTAAAACCTTGGTCTGCAGATGTGTCATCTAAGTCTAAACTTCTAGTGATTCCTTACAAGGGGAAGACCTTGTTTGGACCGGGCTTGACGGAAACAATCTGATATCACGGGAGGAAAGGGTCACCTTCTCCCTCAGGATAAGAGAAACCAGCAAAAGGGATGTCAGTAATTTTTGTTCCTTTCGAAATTTCAAAGTTAATTCTTCCGCTTCCGCCTCTAAGCAGGGACAGTCCAAACCCTCCTGTAGGCCCAATCAGTCTTGGAATAAAGGAAAACAATCTAAGAAGCCTGCTATTGAATCATAGACATCATGAAGGGCATGCCCCCGATCCGAGACCGGATCTTGTAGGGGGCAGACTTTCCTTTTTTGCTTGGGCTCGAGATGTTCAGGATCTCTGGGCAGTAGAAATAGTGTCCCAGGGATACAAACTAGAGTTCAAAAGTTTTTCCTCCCAGAGGCAAGTTTCTGCTTTCAAGATTATCTGTAGACCAGACAAAAAGACGTTCTTACAATGTGTACGGGACCTCTCCGACCTGGGAGTGATAGTTCCTGTTCCGATTCAGGAAATGGGTCTGTGATTTTATTCCAATCTGTTCGTGGTTCCCAAAAAAGAAGGAACATTCAGACCAATTTTAGATCTCAAGAGTCTAAAATTCCACAGAGTACCGTCCTTCAAGATGGAAACTATTCGTTCCATTCTTCCTTTGGCCCAAGATGGTCAATTTATGACAACTGGATTTAAAGTACGCGTACCTGCATGTTCCCATTCACAGGGATAATCACAAGTTTCTAAGGTTTGCCTTTCTATGCAAACGCTTCCAATTCGTAGCTCTTCCTTTTGGTCTTACCACAGCTCCCAGGATTTTCTTTAAGATTCTGGGATCTCTGTTGGCTGTGCTTCGATTACAGGGCATTGCAGTGGCTCCCTATCTGGACATCCTGGTCCAGGCGTCATTCTTTTAACAAGCAAGGTCCCACACGGAAATGTTATCCTTCCTGCGATCTCACGGATGGAAGGTAAATTTGGAAAAGAGCTCCTTCGTTCCAAATACATAGGTAACCTTCTTGGGAACCATAATAGATTCCCTATCCATGAGGATTTTTCTGACAGAAGTCAGGAAATCAAAGATTTTCAATTCTTGCCTAGCGCTTCAGTCCGCTCCTCAGCCATCAGTGGCTCAGTGCATGGAGGTAGTCGGGCTGATGTTTGTGGCAATGGACATCATCCCGTTTGCTCGTTTCCATCTCAGACCTCTGCAGCTAGACATGCTCAGTCAATGGAACGGAGATTATGTGGATTTGTCTCCACGAATACTACTGAAACAGGAGACTAGGGATTCTCTTCAATAGTGGTTGTCTCGGGATCATCTCTCCCAGGTAACCTGTTTTCGCAGACCCTCTTGGGTAATTGTGACAGACGCCAGCCTTCTGGGATGGGGAGCGGTCTGGGGCTCCCTAAAGACTCGGAGTTTGGACTCAGTTCCAGAATGTTGATAGGTAGAACAGACTAAGAGCGATCTTCAATGCTCTACTGGCCTGGCCTCAGTTAGCCTCGGCCCAGTTTCAGGTTCCAGTCAGACAACATAACTTCAGTGGCTTACATCAATCATCAGGGAGGAACGCAGAGTTCCTTAGCAATGGAGTTAGCCAAAATACTTCGGTGTGCGAAAACCCACTCTTTGTCTGTCTGTCGGCGAGCCATATCCCAGGGGTGGACAACTGGGAGGCGGACTTCCTTAGAAGGCAGACCTTTCACCCGGGGTAGTGGGAACTCCATCCAGAAGTGTTTTCCAGCCTGTTTTTCAGATGGGGTCAGCCGGAATTGGATCTCATGGCATCTCGTCAGAATGCCAAGCTTCCGAGGTACTGATAGAGGTCCAGGGACCCTCAGGTGGTACTGATAGACACCCTGGCGGTACCTTAGACCTTCAGCCTAGCGTACGCATTTCCTCCGTTCACTCTTCTTTCTTGGTCATTGCTCGAATCAAGCAGGAGAAGGCGTTGTGATCCTTTATTGCACCAGCTTGGCCTCGCAGGATTTGGTATGCAGATCTGGTGGACATGTCCTCTCGTCCACCTTGGAGACTTCCACTGAGGAAGTATCTTCTACTTCAAGGGCCCTTCCTTCATCCGAATCTAGTTTCTCTGAAGTTGACTGCTTGGAGATTGAACGCTTAAATTTTATCCAAGGGGGGCTTTTCAGAATCGGTCATAGAGACCATGATTCAGGCTCATAATCCTGTGACTAGGAAAATTTACTACAAGATATGGCATTAATATCTCTTGGTGTGAATCCAAGAGCTACTTTATTGGAGTAGAATTAGGATTCCTAGAATTTTGTCTTTTCTCCAAGAGGGTTTTGAGAGAGGATTATCGGCAAGTTCCCTAAAGGGTCAAATATCTGCCTTGTCTATTGTTACACAAGCGTCTGGCGGATGTACCAGACGTGCAATCTTTTTTTGACAGGCCTTGATCAGGATCAGGCCTGTGTTCAAACCAGTTACTCCTCCCTGGAGTCTTAATTTAGTTCTTAAGGTTCTTCAAGGGGCTCCGTTTGAGCCTATGCATTCCTTAGATATTAAGTTATCTTGGAAAGTTTTGTTTCTTGTTGCTATTTCTTCTGCTCGTAGAGTGTCAGAACTCTCAACATTGCAGTATTAGTCTCCTTACCTTATTTTTCATTCGAATATTGTAGTTTTACGTACAAAGTTAGGTTTTCTATCTAAGGCAGTTTCTGACAGGAACATTAATCAGGAGATTTTTGTTCCTTATGTCCTAATCCTCCTCAAAATTTTAAGGCACGTACATCTAAATTCTGCAGAAGCTGTTCCTTCTACTTAAAGGCCACTAATGATTTTCATCAGTCTTCTGCTTTGTTTGTGGTTTTCTCTGGGAAAACGTAAGGGACAGAAAGCTACTGCTACTTCTCTTTCCTTTTGGCTGAAGAGTATTTGTTTTACCTATGAAACTGCTGAACAGCGTCCTCAAGAGTGTTACGGCTCATTCCACAAGGGCTGTGGCTTCCTCATGGGCATTCAAGAATGAAGCTTCTGTGGAAAAGATTTGCAAGGCTGCAACTTGGTCCTCTCTTCACACTTTCAAAATGCTACAAATTTGACACTTTTTTGCTTCGGCTGAGGCCGCTTTTGGGAGGTTCTTCAAGCAGTGGTGCCTTCCGTTTAGGTTCCCTGTCTTGTCCCTCCCTTATCTGTGTACTCTCGCTTGGGTATTGATTCCCAATAGTAATTAGATGATCCGTGGACTCATAGTGTCATTAAAACCAAAAGAAAATGTATGCTTACCTGATGTATTTCTTTTTGACGGCCCGCCCTGTTCGATAGACAGGTTGTTGGTTATAAACTTCAGACACCCCTGCGCCTTGTTGCTTCCTTTTTCTCCTTTACTTCGGTTGAATGGTGGGAGGGAAGGGAGGTGATATTTAACAGCTTTGCTGTGGTGCTCTTTGCTGCCTCCTGCAGGGCAGGACTAATATTCCCAATAGTAATTAGACTATCCGTGGACTCATCGTGTAAAAAAAAGAAATACATTTATCAGGTAAGCATACTTTTTTTTTTATTTATTTTTTTATGGAAAACAGACTGGCAATCGCACGCCCGCAGCTCATGCTTTAGCTAGCAAATGGCATATCCGGCTTCCTCCAATCGTTGCGTGACCCCTTTGGCAGCCATCACGTGAGGCACGTAATGATTGGAGGAAGCCGGAAAAAGTCATCACTTTCATTCCAGATCTTGTTTTAAAAAAGGGGGGAGTTTACCATCACCAATTCATTTAGGCAATATTTACATCTCATAATAGTTTATACATACACCCTAAAGGTAGTTTTATATCACTTAAATACTTTTGTTTACAAAGTACCTTCAGAAAGTTAGTACAGTACTGTCATCAAAAAAAAAATTTGCTTTAAAAATAGACTATTTGCCTTTTAGAACAGACACAGGCAGGGGAAGATTGACTTAAATGGGGGGGAGTCATTTTTTATTTCATTTTTAAAATATGAATTAAAGTTTAAATTTTGGAATTTGTGCCTGTATTAAATGTTTAATTTAATACACATGGAAAGTGTGTTCCTACCATGCTGGGGCCACATATCACTTCAATTGTATGTCTTCAGTTTCCATGTTACTTTGATCAGAAGTCAAGTGCCTTAGCTGCCCCACATTGCCAGTAGAGACTGACCTCTGAGGGATATGTATTTGTTTTAATGGTAGCATTGCTGCCAGCTGAGGTTATTGTGATCTACATTTTCATACTGTACTATTTGCTAGTGTAAGACAGATTTTCAAGTAACGTTTATCAGTTCTACTCTTGTTTACATTTGGGCGTTTATTGTTTTTTTTTATTCAGTCTGAAGTTTCTGGTGCTTTTAAAGGATTTAAAGGCTTGATTCCGTCATCTGGAGGTGCATTTTCTGCATTTGGAAATGGATCTGGATTGAAACCTTTAGAAGGAATGACAAATGGAACTGTCAGCACACCAAAACCGCTTTTCTTTCCCACTGTGAAAACGACTTCCGAGACTAAACCGGCCTTTGGTAAGATTTTAAATTAAAGTAGTGCATTGCCGGAACCTTAAAAAACCTGAATATTATACTGAAGCTAAATTCTGTAACTGATCCTGCGTCCATAAGCTTGTAAGAAGTACATGAAAAATATAAATATTCATTATTTGATAGCCGAAAATGGCCCCCACCTAATGTGTATTTCTCCAACATAGGTGTGTCCGGTCCACGGCGTCATCCTTACTTGTGGGATATTCTCTTCCCCAACAGGAAATGGCAAAGAGCCCAGCAAAGCTGGTCACATGATCCCTCCTAGGCTCCGCCTACCCCAGTCATTCTCTTTGCCGTTGTACAGGCAACATCTCCACGGAGATGGCTTAGAGTTTTTTAGTGTTTAACTGTAGTTTTTCATTATTCAATCAAGAGTTTGTTATTTTCAAATAGTGCTGGTACGTACTATTTACTCAGAAACAGAAAAGAGATGAAGAATTCTGTTTGTATGAGGAAAATGATTTTAGCAACCGTAACTAAAATCCATGGCTGTTCCACACAGGACTGTTGAGAGCAATTAACTTCAGTTGGGGGAACAGTTTGCAGTCTCTTGCTGCTTGAGGTATGACACATTCTAACAAGACGATGTAATGCTGGAAGCTGTCATTTTCCCTATGGGATCCGGTAAGCCATGTTTATTACGATTGTAAATAAGGGCTTCACAAGGGCTTATTTAAACTGTAGACTTTTTTTGGGCTAAATCGATTGATATTAACACTTATTTAGCCTTGAGGAATCATTTATTCTGGGTATTTTGATTTAATAATATCGGCAGGCACTGTTTTAGACACCTTATTCTTTAGGGGCTTTCCCAAAGCATAGGCAGAGTCTCATTTTCGCGCCGGTGTTGCGCACTTGTTTTTGAGAGGCATGGCATGCAGTCGCATGTGAGAGGAGCTCTGATACTTATAAAAGACTTCTGAAGGCGTCATTTGGTATCGTATTCCCCTTTGGGTTTGGTTGGGTCTCAGCAAAGCAGATACCAGGGACTGTAAAGGGGTTTAAAGCTTAAAACGGCTCCGGTTCCGTTATTTTAAGGGTTAAAGCTTCCAAAATTGGTGTGCAATATTTTCAAGGCTTTAAGACGCTGTGGTGAAAATTTGGTGAATTTTGAACAATTCCTTCATGTTTTTTCGCAATTGCAGTAATAAAGTGTGTTCAGTTTAAAATTTAAAGTGACAGTAACGGTTTTATTTTAAAACGTTTTTTGTACTTTCTGATCAAGTTTATGCCTGTTTAACATGTCTGAACTACCAGATAGACTGTGTTCTGAATGTGGGGAAGCCAGAATTCCTATTCATTTAAATAAATGTGATTTATGTGATAATGACAATGATGCCCAAGATGATTCCTCAAGTGAGGGGAGTAAGCATGGTACTGCATCATTCCCTCCTTCGTCTACACGAGTCTTGCCCACTCAGGAGGCCCCTAGTACATCTAGCGCGCCAATACTCCTTACTATGCAACAATTAACGGCTGTAATGGATAATTCTGTCAAAAACATTTTAGCCAAAATGAACCCTTGTCAGCGTAAGCGTGGCTGCTCTGTTTTAGTTACTGAAGAGCATGACGACGCTGATATTAATATCTCTGAAGGGCCCCTAACCCAATCTGAGGGGGCCAGGGAGGTTTTGTCTGAGGGAGAAATTACTGATTTAGGGAACATTTCTCAGCAGGCTGAATCTGATGTGATTACATTTAAATTTAAATTGGAACATCTCCGCATTTTGCTTAAGGAGGTATTATCCACTCTGGATGATTGTGAAAATTTAGTCATCCCAGAGAAACTATGTAAAATGGACAAGTTCCTAGAGGTGCCGGGGCTCCCAGAAGCTTTTCCTATACCCAAGCGGGTGGCGGACATTGTTAATAAAGAATGGGAAAGGCCCGGTATTCCTTTCGTCCCTCCCCCCATATTTAAAAAATTGTTTCCTATGGTCGACCCCAGAAAGGACTTATGGCAGTCAGTCCCCAAGGTCGAGGGAGCGGTTTCTACTTTAAACAAACGCACCACTATTCCCATAGAGGATAGTTGTGCTTTCAAAGATCCTATGGATAAAAAATTAGAAGGTTTGCTTAAAAAGATGTTTGTTCAGCAGGGTTACCTTCTACAACCCATTTCATGCATTGTCCCTGTCACTACAGCCGCATATTTCTGGTTTGATGAACTGCTTAAGGTGCTCGATAGTGACTCTCCTCCTTATGAGGAGATTATGGACAGAATCAATGCTCTCAAATTGGCTAATTCTTTCACTCTAGACGCCTCTTTGCAATTGGCTAAGTTAGCGGCTAAGAACTCTGGGTTTGCTATTGTGGCGCGCAGAGCGCTTTGGTTGAAATCTTGGTCGGCTGATGCGTCTTCCAAGAACAAGCTACTAAACATTCCTTTCAAGGGGAAAACGCTGTTTGGTCCTGACTTGAAAGAGATTTTCTCTGATATCACTGGGGGTAAGGGCCACGCCCTTCCTCAGGATCGGCCCTTCAAGGCAAAAAATAGACCTAATTTTCGTCCCTTTCGTAAAAGCGGACCAGCCCAAGGTGCTACGTCCTCTAAGCAAGAGGGTAATACTTCTCAGGCCAAGCCAGCTTGGAGACCAATGCAAGGCTGGAACAAGGGAAAGCAGGCCAAGAAACCTGCCACTGCTACCAAGACAGCATGAAATATTGGCCCCCGATCCGGGACCGGATCTGGTGGGGGGCAGACTCTCTCTCTTCGCTCAGGCTTGGGCAAGAGATGTTCTGGATCCTTGGGCGCTAGAAATAGTCTCCCAGGGTTATCTTCTGGAATTCAAGGGACTTCCCCCAAGGGGGAGGTTCCACAAGTCGCAGTTGTCTTCAGACCACATAAAAAGACAGGCGTTCTTACATTGTGTAGAAGACCTGTTAAAAATGGGAGTAATTCATCCTGTTCCATTAAGAGAACAAGGGATGGGGTTCTACTCCAATCTGTTCATAGTTCCCAAAAAAGAGGGAACGTTCAGACCAATCCTAGATCTCAAGATCTTAAACAAATTTCTCAAGGTCCCATCGTTCAAGATGGAAACCATTCGAACTATCCTTCCTTCCATCCAGGAAGGTCAATTTATGACCACGGTGGATTTAAAGGATGCGTATCTACATATTCCTATCCACAAGGAACATCATCGGTTCCTAAGGTTTGCATTCCTGGACAAACATTACCAGTTCGTGGCGCTTCCTTTCGGATTAGCCACTGCTCCAAGGATTTTCACAAAGGTACTAGGGTCCCTTCTAGCGGTGCTAAGACCAAGGGGCATTGCAGTAGTACCTTACCTGGACGACATTCTGATTCAAGCGTCGTCCCTTCCTCAAGCAAAGGCTCACACGGACATTGTCCTGGCCTTTCTCAGATCTCACGGCTGGAAAGTGAACGTGGAAAAGAGTTCTCTATCCCCGTCAACAAGGGTTCCCTTCTTGGGAACAATTATAGACTCCTTAGAAATGAGGATCTTTCTAACAGAGGCCAGAAAAACAAAGCTTCTGGACTCTTGTCGGATACTTCATTCCGTTCCTCTTCCTTCCATAGCTCAGTGCATGGAAGTGATCGGGTTGATGGTGGCGGCGATGGACATAGTTCCTTTTGCGCGCATTCATCTAAGACCATTACAACTGTGCATGCTCAGTCAGTGGAATGGGGACTATACAGACTTGTCTCCGAAGATACAAGTAAATCAGAGGACCAGAGACTCACTCCGTTGGTGGCTGTCCCTGGACAATCTGTCTCAAGGGATGATGTTCCACAGACCAGAGTGGGTCATTGTCACGACCGACGCCAGTCTGATAGGCTGGGGCGCGGTCTGGGGATCCCTGAAAGCTCAGGGTCTTTGGTCTCGGGAAGAATCTCTTCTACCGATAAATATTCTGGAACTGAGAGCGATATTCAATGCGCTCCAGGCCTGGCCCCAGCTTGCGAGGACCAGGTTCATACGGTTTCAATCAGACAACATGACGACTGTTGCGTACATCAACCATCAGGGGGGAACAAGGAGTTCCCTAGCGATGGAAGAAGTAACCAAAATTATTCTTTGGGCGGAGTCTCACTCCTGCCACCTGTCTGCTATCCACATCCCAGGAGTGGAAAATTGGGAAGCGGATTTTCTGAGTCGTCAGACATTGCATCCGGGGGAGTGGGAACTCCATCCGGAAATCTTTGCCCAAGTCACTCACCTGTGGGGCATTCCAGACATGGATCTGATGGCCTCTCGTCAGAACTTCAAAGTTCCTTGCTACGGGGCCAGATCCAGGGATCCCAAGGCGGCTCTAGTGGATGCACTAGTAGCACCTTGGACCTTCAAACTAGCTTATGTGTTCCCGCCATTTCCTCTCATCCCCAGGCTGATAGCCAGGATCAAGCAGGAGAGGGCGTCGGTGATCTTGATAGCTCCTGCGTGGCCACGCAGGACTTGGTATGCAGATCTGGTGAATATGTCATCGGCTCCACCTTGGAAGCTACCTTTGAGACGAGACCTTCTTGTTCAGGGTCCGTTCGAACATCCGAATCTGGTTTCACTCCAGCTGACTGCTTGGAGATTGAACGCTTGATTTTATCGAAGCGAGGATTCTCAGATTCTGTGATCGATACTCTTGTTCAGGCCAGAAAGCCTGTGACTAGAAAGATTTACCACAAAATTTGGAAAAAATATATCTGTTGGTGTGAATCTAAAGGATTCCCTTGGGACAAGGTTAAGATTCCTAGGATTCTATCCTTCCTTCAAGAAGGATTGGAAAAAGGATTATCTGCAAGTTCCCTGAAGGGACAGATTTCTGCCTTGTCGGTATTACTTCACAAAAAGCTGGCAGCTGTGCCAGATGTTCAAGCCTTTGTTCAGGCTCTGGTTAGAATCAAGCCTGTTTACAAACCTTTGACTCCTCCTTGGAGTCTCAATTTAGTTCTTTCAGTTCTTCAGGGGGTTCCGTTTGAACCCTTACATTCCGTTGATATTAAGTTATTATCTTGGAAAGTTTTGTTTTTAGTTGCGATTTCTTCTGCTAGAAGAGTCTCAGAATTATCTGCTCTGCAGTGTTCTCCTCCTTATCTGGTGTTCCATGCAGATAAGGTGGTTTTACGTACTAAACCTGGTTTTCTTCCAAAAGTTGTTTCTAACAAAAACATTAACCAGGAGATTATCGTACCTTCTCTGTGTCCAAAACCAGTTTCAAAGAAGGAACGTTTGTTGCACAATTTGGATGTTGTTCGCGCTCTAAAATTCTATTTAGATGCTACAAAGGATTTTAGACAAACATCTTCCTTGTTTGTTGTTTATTCAGGTAAAAGGAGAGGTCAAAAAGCAACTTCTACCTCTCTCTCTTTTTGGATTAAAAGCATCATCAGATTGGCTTACGAGACTGCCGGACGGCAGCCTCCCGAAAGAATCACAGCTCATTCCACTAGGGCTGTGGCTTCCACATGGGCCTTCAAGAACGAGGCTTCTGTTGATCAGATATGTAGGGCAGCGACTTGGTCTTCACTGCACACTTTTACCAAATTTTACAAGTTTGATACTTTTGCTTCTTCTGAGGCTATTTTTGGGAGAAAGGTTTTGCAAGCCGTGGTGCCTTCCATTTAGGTGACCTGATTTGCTCCCTCCCTTCATCCGTGTCCTAAAGCTTTGGTATTGGTTCCCACAAGTAAGGATGACGCCGTGGACCGGACACACCTATGTTGGAGAAAACAGAATTTATGTTTACCTGATAAATTTCTTTCTCCAACGGTGTGTCCGGTCCACGGCCCGCCCTGGTTTTTTTAATCAGGTCTGATATTTTATTTTCTTTAACTACAGTCACCACGGTACCATATGGTTTCTCCTATGCAAATATTCCTCCTTAACGTCGGTCGAATGACTGGGGTAGGCGGAGCCTAGGAGGGATCATGTGACCAGCTTTGCTGGGCTCTTTGCCATTTCCTGTTGGGGAAGAGAATATCCCACAAGTAAGGATGACGCCGTGGACCGGACACACCGTTGGAGAAAGAAATTTATCAGGTAAACATAAATTCTGTTTTTTTGGTATGTTAAAGGGACTGTCTAGACCCAATATTTAATTTTTGTTACTTGTTACATACCAGCCAAGCATCTTTTAATGGGTTCCACAGTTAAGCTTGTAAGAAGTACATGAAATTATGTTTTTCTTAGACACAAATGACCCCAAAGCTCCACCCACAGCTTTCTTGTCCAATTAGCGTTTTTCTTGTATGTCAGTTTAGCAGTGCGCGTTTTTAATATTTTTCAATTAGCCATTTCAAATTTCACATGCTCAAATTTGCACGTGTGAGTATGAAAACTTATTCCAAAAGTAGATTGTGATTGGAGAAATGTAACATACCAAAATATACATGCAATAGTTGGGTGGAGCTTGGCAACCATTTTCAGCGCCTAACAAACTAGTATTTAAATGTTTCATGTACTTCTTACAAGCTTATAGATGTGGGACCAGTTGCAGGATGTTTCTCTGGTATGTAACAAGTAATCAAAATTATGTGTTGGGTCTAGACTGTTTAGGTTTCTCCAGTTACCTTAAGTTTTCCTACTCGCACATGCTGATTTGCGCAATTTGAAATAGCCAACTGAAAAATATTAAGCAAACACTGCTAAACTATTATACAAGAAAACGGCTAACTGGACAAGAAGAAAGCTGTGGGCGAAGTTTGGCAGCCATTTTCTACTGCTAACAAGATTTGCTTTTTGTACTTCTTGCATTCTTACAGATGTGTGGTACCTGTTGTAAGATACTTGTCTGGTATTTAACGACAAGTAATAAATGACGTATTGGTTTTAATCTGCCTTTTTTAATTTTAAAGAAATTGCACCATTACAGCATGGCAGTGGATATTACATAGCTTGCATATAGTGTTCGAGAATAAGAATTGGGGGGTCAGGAGTTAAAATCAAGTACAGGTGGCCCTCGTTTTACAACGGTTCAATTTACACCGTTTCAGAATAACAACCTTTTTTTCCAGTCATGTGACTGCTATTGAAAAGCATTGAGAAGCAGTGCATTTATTAAAATAGCCAGTAGGTGGAACTGTCCGCTTGTGTTGCAGCAAAGCCAAGCAAGTTAAAATTAATCAGTTTAACCAGACCTGAGCTATCGAGCAGATTTCAAAGGAACAAGATCTTCCTGTCTATAAATCAGTTCATATTGGAATGCATAGAAAGAACTGTTTGCAGAAAAATGCAAGTGAAGTCTGTGTTGTGTGATTATTTTATTAGGTTTATAATGCTGTTTAGCATTTAAAGTCTTCAATTCAAAGCTTTAAAAATAATGTATTAGGTGTTATGACAATTTTGAGAGGGACCTGGAACCTAACTCCCTCACTTCCCATTGACTTACATTATAAACTGGGTTTCAATTTACAACAGTTTCCATTTACAACCTTTCCTTCTGGAACCTAACCCCAGCGTAAACTGAGAGCTACCTTTTACACTAAATTTGATGGTTGTTTTGACTAGTGAACTTTTTTTATTTAATGAAGATTTAAATAAGTGTTTAAGTAAATGTTTTTCAAAACCTCTGAACTGAATTCTTTTAATAGGTTCTCTGCTTTTTAATGGTCCTTCCTCCACACATTCTGGATCTGCTAGCACTGCAAAAACCAATGGAGAACGGACTCAGCCTACCTCTGTTCCTGGATCAGCATCAAATAAGCCTTGTAGCAGTGACTACAACAAACAGTTAACGTCGCTCAATTGTTCTGTACGTGATTGGATTGTAAAGCATGTGAATGCAAATCCCCTGTGTGACCTGACACCAATTTTTAGAGACTATGAAAAACATTTATCAAGCATTGAGCAGAAGTATGGCAATATCACTGATAGTGGTTCTGAAAGTGACAGCAGTGGCAGCCAAGCCAAAATCATTCCAATATCAGGTGTCCCAAAATTAGAAAAACCTCCAACATTTACCTTTAGTAGTAAAGAAAATCCATCAGACAAGAAAAAAGATACTGAAGAAAAGAAACCACAGACTGCGCCAAGCTTTAACTTTGGACAGAAAGTTGACAGTTCTGTGTTTAGTGTTGGCGCTGCTGCTGGATTTTCATTTTCCTCTGGTGTTGGCTTTGGCAAAGACGCAAATAAAACGAGTACAACGGTCTCATCGTTTCCAATCCAGCCAAAGGAGTCAAGTGGCAACAGTGAAGATGCAGGTAATATGCATATATTTAATTTTTCTCTGCACATAATACAATACAGGATTTTTGCTGTAAGATTATCAAATATAAACTTAGAAATCTCTGCTACCGTACATTTGTACTATATTCCTTCCTGCTCAGTGATGCCCAGTTCTTGTTTATCAGTTACTTAGCCGTTATAACAATGTACATGAAGACACTACAAGTGTTTGCTGCAAATTGCAGCCTGCAATTTTAAATTGTATATGAATATGCTATACTAATACAGGTTCCTCTTCCATTTATAATTTAAAGGGACAGTTTACTCAGACATTTTTGTTTAAGAATATAGATAATACCTTTATTATCCGTTCCCCAGTTTTGCACAGCTCACATGGTTATATTAATATACTCTTTACCTCTGTGATCACCTTGTATCTAAGCCCATCTATTGACTTGTATTTTAGCCTATTACGCATAAATAGCTACTGGCATTGGCACAATGTTATCTATAATGGCCCACATGAACTAGCATTCTCCTGTTGTGAAAAGCAAATAAAGCATGTGATATGAGGCGGTCTGTAGTGGCTTAGAAACAGGAAGATATTTAGAGGTTTAAATGTGAGTATTTAACCCCCTGAAAAAAGGAGCACTGCTGGTCTTGAGCTGAAAATCCTGTTGATCCAATCAGAAGCACTAGTTGCCCTAAAAATCACTAATTTATAACCAATAAGGGAAAAGTTTATTTTCTGCTCAGCGTTATGGAATAAAAGTTAAACTTCATGCTTTTTTACTTTTTTTTTTTCCCCAGTTTAAATTTTCGGCTTCTTAAAATATTGTGTGCACAGGATCATAATGTATGTCGCTTTTAAACAAATCCCAGAAATTTAGCATTTGGTTCATCTAGATACCCTTGTATTATCTTGTGTAGATTATTTCGCTCCTTGGCCTCTAAAAGGTTACCATTATTAAGTGTAGCTTTCATGGAAACTACTAGATAAATTGGGTATCTGTATTAAACGGACACAAACACAAAAATTTCCATTTGTGATTCAGAGAATACAATTTTTAAAGATTCCAGTTTACTTATATGATCAAATTTGCTTGATTTGTTAATGATATCTAGATATGTTGCATGCACATGCCTGGAGCAAATAGTGCTGCTATCTAGTACTCTTGATGATGTATAACATTGTTGCAGAACTGCTGGCATATAGTACTGCAGGCACGTGCACACTCCTGAACTTACCTTCCTGCTTTTTCAACAGGGTAACAAGAAAATTAAAGGGACATATGCTAAATCACTTGAAACTAATGCAGTATAACTGTAAAAAGCTGACTGGAAAATATCACCTGAGCGTCTCTGTGTAAAATATTTTACCTTGCAATTTCCACAGCTCAGCAGAGTAAGTTCTGTGTAAAAAGTTATACTTGGCCACTCCCAGCTGCAGGTAAAAAAATAAAATGAAGAAATGAACAGCAGCCAATCGGCATCAACAGTGCTGAGGTTATGAACTCTTTTACTGTGATCTCATGAGATTTAAAGGGATACTAACCCCTCATTTTTTCTTTCATGATTCAGATAGAGCATGCAATTTTAAGCAACATTCTAATTTACTCCTATTATCAATTTTTCTTTGTTCTCATGTTATCTTGATTTAAAAAAGCAGTAATAAAAGGTTAGGAGCCGGACCATTTTTTAGTTCAGCACCTTAGTAGAGCTGCTGATTGGTTTGCTACATTTAGCCACAAATCAGCAAGTGCTACCCATGTGTTGAACAAAAAATGGTCTGGCTCTAAAGCTTACAGTACTGCTTTTTGAAATTAAGATAGCATGAGAACAAAGAAATTGATAATAGGTGTAAATTAGAAAGGTGCTTAAAATCTCATACTCTATCTGAATCATGAACTAAAAAAATTGGGTTTAGTATCCCTTTAATTGTAAACTTCCGTACACTGAATAGGGAAATGAGATGAGTGTGCACGAAAGCTCGCTCCTTCCACTGTCTCGGGACAGACATACTGATTTGTTGCTTAGAAGTCCTTTACAATGGGATGTGGCTAATGAGAAACTTTTGAGGTAAAATACTTTTTTTTTTTTTTAAACAGATGTTCAGGTGATATTTTTCTAGTCCGCTTTTTACAGCTATACTGCTTCACTTTCAAGTGTTTAAACATTTGGATATTATGGCCCTTTAATAATTTTATAATACTGTAAATACATTGGAAAGTTGTTTAAAATTCTATGTTGTATCTTAATGAGAATAATAAATTGGGTTTTATGTCCCTTTGATTTTTTTTTTGTTTTGGTATAGAAACCTTATTTATAGTCCCTGTAAGACACTTGCTTCTATAGCATAAGACTAGTCTTAAAGTGAAGGTAAAGTTTGAACTTGTTAAAATGGGGAGAGAGTAAGCGCTAAAAAGCTTAAAAGGCTAGTAAAAGGTACATTTTAATACATATAAAAATTTACAAATGGCAATCAGACGCATGGATCCATGTCTGACTTAACAAAAAAAATATATATATATATATATATATATATATATATATATATATATATATATATATATATATATATATATATATATATATATATATATATTAAACAAATCTAAAAATATCCAATGGAGTATAGCATGTGACGCTGACTTAGTGAGCCAGTGATGAGGAGTTAGGACATGTACATTCAATAATATAAACAACCTAAGTGAGTGATTGAGTGCACACAATAGCTTTCAACAAAGAAAAATAGCATTCACAAAAAAGAAAAATAGCATTCACAAAAAATAGTGTTCACAAAAATTGGCGTACATAAAAAATGTTCAAATGTTCAACCGGTTATATGTAAGTGAATCCAGTAGTGTTTCCTCCAAAGTGACGTGTAGAAATATAACGTGAAGTCAATAATAGTAGAATGTAAACGTTGAGTGGGTCAAATTATTGTGGTTCAGCTGCTAAATTAAAAAATTGTAAATCCGTGAGGTGTATAAAAATAAAAATAACTTGTGAAAAAATCCACGTGGAAAACTTGAATTCAAATGATAAACAAAGGTCAAAAATCAAGACAAATCAAAAGACAAAAATATCAAAAGACAAAAATAGAAAATCAGTGATAATATTAAAAAGCACTAAAGATCTAGTGAAAACAAATCCTTGGTAAGATCCATAACAAACAAATACATCGATAAAATACCTAAAAGGGAACAAAAGAGAAACAAATAGTGCAACACTGTATATGATATATAATATAGGTAATTAAAACCAAGCTCACCAGTATGCCAACGCGTTTCGGCCTAGACTGAACTTGTAAAATACACCAATTAGTATTTGTCGCTAAGTTGAAAGCTATATTTCCCCAATTTCTTTTATATTTCCGAAATAAAACATATCTAATTCCCTACCGTTGCGATCTTGACTCCTCCCAACAGCCATTTCCTTATTTTCAAGGCAGTGACTTATAGAGCGGTCCCACTCGCTCTGTGTCTCCAATGCGCGTCCGCGATCCTCCGATGAACTGTGCATGCGCCATTCTGCAATTCTCTCCCTACTGTGCATGCGATAATTATCTACTTTTTTTTTTTTTTTTTTTTTAAAGTGCATGCGGCAGCGTGCATAGATTCAGAGCAGTAGAAATAAAAAAATTTGCACATGCGCACATCAGGTGACGTAGATTGATAGCCGTCTAGTGGCCAGATTTTCAATAGGCTCCGGGAAGAAACTGGACTAAACCCGGAGGAAAAGAAAACTGGTTGATTTTGCGGACCAAGAAAGTGAGTAAATGGCAAAACTTAATTTATTTAAGAACTTACCTGATAAATTAATTTCTTTCATATCGGCAACAGTCCATGAGCTAGTGATGTATAAGATATACAATCCTACCAGGAGGGGCAAAGTTTTCCAAACCTCAAAATGCCTATAAATACACCCCTCAACGCACCCACAATTCAGTCTAATGAATAGCCAAGTAGTGGGGTAATAAAATGAGTAGAAAAGCATACAAAAAGAGCAAATGGAAAAATAATTGTGCTTTTTATTCAAAAATCATAACCACCATAAAAAGGGTGGGCCTCATGGACTCTTGCCAATATGAAAGAAATTAATTTATCAGGTAAGTTCTTACATAAATTGTTTTCTTTCATGTAATTGGCAATGAGTCCATGAGCTAGTGACGTATGGGATAGAAATACCCAAGATGTGGGAGACCACAGAAGAGTCACTAGAAAGAGAGGGATAAAATAAAAACTGCTATTTCTGCCGAAAAAAATAAATCCACAAGTGTCATAATTTACAAGAAAAAAACTTAAAAGGACATAATACTCATATGCTAAATCACTTGAAACTGATGCAGTATAACTGTAAAAAGCTAACAGGAAAATATCACCTGGGCATCTCTATGTAAGATATTTTACCTCACAATCTCCTCAGCTCAGCAAAGTAAGTTCTGTGTCAAGTTATACTTCACCTGCTCCCAGCTGCAGGTAAAAATAAAAAAAAATGAAGAAATGAACAGCAGCCAATCGGCATCAGCAGTGCTGAGGTCATGAACTCTTATTGTGATCTCATGAGATTTGACTTAACTCTCATGAGATTTCATAGTAAGCTTCCTTTACCTGATTGGTGAAATAATGAGAGTTCACGAGGCTCATCCCCTAAGCTGTCCCAGGACAGACACACTAAAATGCTGCTTAGATATCCTTTACAATGGGAGGTGGCTACTGAGGAACTTTTGGGGTAAAATATCTTTCTTTTTTACATAGAGATGTTAAGGAGATTTTCTTGTCTGCTTTTTACAGCTATATTGCATCACTTTCAAGTGTTTAAACATTTGGGTTTTATGGCCCTTTAAATCATAAGCAGAAGAATCAGACAGCTGCCTGAAGAACCTTTCTACCAAAGACTGCTTCTGCAGAAGCAAAAACATCAGAATGGTAGAATTTAGTAAATGTATGCAGACGAAGTTGCTGCTTTGCAAATCTGATCAACTGAAGCTTCATTCTTAAAAGCCCAAGAAGTGGCGACTGATCTAGTAGAATGAGCTGTAATTCTCTGAGGCAGAGACTGTCCCACCTCCAAATAAACCTTGTGAATCAAATGCTTTAACCACAATGCCAAATAAATGGCAGAAGCTTTCTGGCCTTTCCTGGAACCAGAAAAAGATACTGGAAGTCTTTCTAAAATCCTTAGTAGCTTCAATATAGTATTTCAAAGCTCTTACAACATCTAAAGAATGTAAAGATCTTTCAAGAACATTCTTAGAATTAGGACACAAAGGAGGCATATCAATTTCCCTACTAATGTTAGAATTCACAACCTTAGGCAGATATTTAAACGAAGTCTGCAAAACAGCTTTATCCTGATGAAAAATCAGAAAAGGACTCTACTCTCAAGAGAGCAGACAATTCAGAAACTCTTCTAGCAGAAGAGAGCCAAAAGGAACACTTTCCAAGAAAGTTTTAAGATCCAGAGAATGCATAAGCTCAAACGGAGGAGCCTGCAAAGCTTTTAAAACCAAATTAAGACTCCAAGGGATAGTGATTTAATAGGCTTGATACGAGCCAAAGCCTGAACAAAACAGTGACTATCAGGAAGCTTAGCAATCTTTCTATGAAATAAAACAGAGCAGATATTTGTCCCTTCAAAGTACTTTATCCAAACCATCCTGAAGAAACTGTAAAATTCTAGGAATTCTAAAAGAATGCCAAGTGAATTTGAGAAGGACACCAAGTATAGGTTTTCCAAACCCGATAATCTTCTGTGAAACACTTACGTGCCTGAAGCATAGTATTAATCACTGAGTCAGAGAAAAATCTATGACTAAGTGTTAAATTTCCATACCTTTTTTTATATTTAGCGTTTTGAGATCCTGATGGAAAAACGGCCCTTGAGACAGAAGGTCTGGCCTTAACGGAAGTGGCCAAGGTTGGCAACTGGATATCCAGACAAGAGCCGCATACCAAAACCTGTGAGGCCATGCTGGTGCTATCAGAAACACATGTGATTGTTCCATTATGATCTTGGAGATCACCCTTGAAAGCAGAACTAAAGGCGTAAAAATATAAGCAGGTTGGTAAAAGCATGGAACTGCTAACGCATCCACCATCTCTGCCTGAGGATCCCTGGACCTGGAAAGGTACCAGGGAAGTTTCTCGTTTAGATGGGATGCCATCAGATCTATTTCGGAAAGACCCCACATTTGAACAATTTGATAAAATGCATCTGCATGGAGAGACCACTACCCTGGATGTAAGAACTGGCGGCTGAGATAATCCACTTCCCAATTGTCTACACCTGGGATATGTATCACAGAAATTAGACAGGAATTGTATTCCGCCCAAGACAGTATCTGAGATACTTCTTTAATCGCTAAAAAAGGACTGTGAGTCCCCCATTGATAAACATTTACCACAGTTGTGATATTGTCTGTCTGAAAACGAATGAATAACTCTTTAATAGTGGCCAAGCCTGAAGAGCTCTGAACATAGCACGGAGTTCTAAAATATTGATTGATAACCTTGCCTCTTGAGGATTCCATTCTCCTTGTGCTGTCAGACCCCCAGACAGCTCCCCAACCTATGAGACTTTCATCTGTTGAAATCACAGTCCAGGCAGGACGAACAAGAGGCCCCTTGAATAATCCGATGATGGACTAACCACCAGGACAGAGTTGATTGTTGGGATTTAAGTATATCAACTGTGATATCCAAGTATAATCCCTGCACCATTGAATCAGCATGCAAAGCTGCAGAGGTCTCATATGAAAACTAGCAAAGGGGATCACGTCCGATGCTGCAGTCATGAGACCTAAAACTTCCATGCACATAGCCACTGAAGATTTCGACAGGCAGAAACTAATTTCATTTGTCTCTTGTCTTTTAAAGACAGTCATGGACACTGAATCTATCTGGAAACCTAAAAAGGTGACCCTTGTCTGAGGAATCAAGGAACTGTTTGGTAAATTGATCCTCCAACCATGTCTTTGAAGAAACAATCAACAAAGTTGATTTTGTGAGATTCTTCTAAATGAAAAGATTGGGCCAGTACCAAGATATCGTCCAAATAAAGAAACTCAGCAATACCCTACTCTCTGATTACATACCGATAGAAGGGCACGAGAACCTTTAAAAAGATTCTTTGAGCTGTTGCTAGGCCAAATGGAAGACCAACAAATTGGTAATGCTTGTCAAGAAGAGAATCTCAGAAACAGTGGTCTGGATGAATCGGAATGTGACGATATGCATCCGGTAAGTCTATTGTGGACATATAATGACCTTGCTGAACAAAAGGCAGACAAGTCCTTATAATCATCTTGAAAGTTGGGACTCTTACAAACCTATTTTAAAAACTTCAGATCCAGAAGTGGTCTGAAAGATTTTTCCTTCTTTGGGACAATGAATAGATTTGAATAAAAACCCAAACCCTGTTCCAGAAATGGAACTGGCACAATAGCTCCTGAAAGCTCTAGATCTTAAACACACTTTAGAAAAGCCTGAGATTTCACAGGATTTTTGGAACGTGAGAAAAAATCTTCTTACAGGAGGTCTTATTCTGAAACCTATTCGATACCCCTGAGACAATATTCCAATGATTCCGAATGGAACCTGCCCAAATGTCGAAGTAATTTCAATCTGCCCCCCACCAGCAGAACTGGATCGAGGGCCGCACCTTCATGCAGACTTGAGGGCTGGCTTTGGTTTCTTTTAAGGCTTGGATTTTTTCCAAATCGAGGATGGCTTCCAATTGGAGCCAGTCTTTAGATGAAGGATTTGTTTTCTGGTCTCTATTCTGACGAAAGGAACGAAATCGATTAGAAGCTTTAAAATTTCCTTTAGACTTCTTTTTTTTTTTTTTTATCTTGAGGCAAAAAACAGATTTATAAACAATTTTAAACGTTTACTAGATTTTTTTTTTTATCAAGAGGACCAGACTCATCAATATCCAAAGTGATCAACACTTCTTTCAACAAAGAACGAATATAATCAATCTTAAAAAGATAAGATTTATCAGTGTCAATGTCTGAAGTAGGATCTTCTGAATCAGATTCTCATCAGAGGATAGATCAGTATGTTGTCAGTCATTACAAATTTCATCAGTATTATGAGAAGTTTTAAAAGACCTTTTTACGTTTATTTGAAGGAGATATAGCAGCCATAGCCTTCTGTATCACATCGGCAATATAATTTTTTCATATCAACAGCGATATCATGTACTCTAGATGTTAAAGGAACATACTGTACTAGCACTAATAGGGACCTTTTCTGCATTCAAAAGCTTATAACTATTACATACTACAGTTGGAAAAATAATCTCCACTAGTTTACAACGGATACACTTGGCTTTGGTAGAACTGTGTTAAGGCAGCGTGGTTCCTACAGTAACTTCTGAGACGGGATCAGATTGAGACATCTTGTAAAATGTAAAAAAAAAAAAAAGAAACATAACATTAAAGGACCAGTCAACACTGTAGATTTGCATAATCAACAAATGCAAGATTACAAGACAATGCAGTAGCACTTAGTGTGAACTTGAAATGGGTAGTAGACTTTTTTTTTTTTTCTGACAATTTTAAGTTATGTCTTTTTCCACTCCCCCTGTACTATGTGACAGCCATCAGCCAATCACAAATGCATACACGTACCATGTGACTGCAATCGGCCATTCACAAATGCATACTTATTCTTGCACATGCTCAGTAGGAGCTGGTGACTCAAAACGTTTAAATATAAAGTGTGCACATTTTGTTAATGGAAGTAAATTGGAAAGTTGTTTAAAATTGCTGCTCTGAGTGACAAAAAAAGCAAATAGCATAGCCCTCTGAGAATAAGAAGGCAAGGAGGATATAGGAAGTGGGGTAAAATATATAAATACATTTTTTGGCTCCAAGAATGACGCAAAAGGAAGTTGAGAAATATTTTGGCGCCAACAAACATCCAGGAATGACGCAACTCGCGTCATAACAGAATTTCGTGTCAAACAACCTTGCGTCAACTAAAACGCAGGAAATTACAAGCTTGTGTCATGACACTCACATTCACGCCCAAAATATTTGTCACGGCAAGAATGACTCAATAAATAACATAAATTTGCGAGCCTTATATAAGTTTTTTTTTTTTTTTTTTTTTTTTTTTAAGAAAACCAAATTGGAAAGACTCCAGGTAAGAATAACTTCTTAAACATGATTCCCATAACGATACTGCTGGACTGCAAAGGGAAATACACATATGCCTGACTCATGGCAAATATAAGTAAAATACATATATATTTAAAACTTTATATTAATACATAAAGCACCAAACCATAGCTGAGAGTGTCTTAAAATAATGGTGCATACTTACTGAAAGACACCCATCCACCTATAGCAGATATCCAAACCAGTACTGAAAGCTATCAGCAGTGGTAATGGTATGAGTATATCGTCCATCTGAAAAGGGAGGTAGGAGATGAATCCCTACAACCTATAACATAGAACCCTTGAAAAGATTTCCTGCGAGGAAAACCATAACATCAAACGGGCGATACTCTCTTCACGTCCCTCTGACAAACACTGTACTCTGAGAGGAATTGGGCTTCAGAATGCTTAGAAGCGCTTATCACAGAAGAAATTTAGAAAACATCTAGCACAAACTTACTTCACCACCTCCATAGGATGCAAAGTTTGTAAAACTGAATTGTGGGTGTGGTGGGGGGTGTATTTATAGGCATTTTAAGGTTTGGGAAACTTTGCCCCTCCTGGTAGGATTGTATATCCCATACGTCACTAGCTCATGGACTCTTGCCAATTACATAAAATTATTTTAGATTTAAATTTAAAATCATGAATGAAACTCATTCATTTTGTGCAACAAATATTATTGCAGTATCATAGCTTTACCTTTACTTTAACATTTTTAAAACAAATCAACATACTTTTTACTGTATTTTTCAATAGCTAAATTCAACCCTTCACTTGCCTTATTTGGAGGAACCAATCTTGGATTTAATCTGCAGGCAACAAAGCTAGCCACCGTCTTGTTACTGTATATAATGCATTGTTTTGATAAAGGGTTAAAGAGTTACCCTTGAAAAGCCAGCATTGAAGTTTTCAGAATTAGAAACTTAAATTGCACGGAAAATTTAGCAAAATGGTTATATTGCAAATGCTTTTGATTACACAACTGAACGTTTATATAAAAATTTGTTTTAAAATCATTTGAAATTAAAGGGACAGCCTACTTTATATTTACTTTTTTGTTTAAAAAAAAAAAACTCCTACCCATTGCCCAGCTTTGCACAATCAACATTATTTTAATATACTTTATAACCTATACATCTCTGCCTGTTTCTAAGACCCTGCAGGCTGCCTCTAATCTCATTGCATTTTATAAGCTTTTTACAGCCAGACAGTGCTAGTTAATTTGTGCCATAGGTAACATTGTCCTCCCATGGAATTATGCATGAACCAGTACTAATTGGCTAAAATGTAAGTTTGTAAATAGCACTGAGAAAAGGGTCAGACTGTATAGTCTTAGCTACAAGGTAATCCCAGAGGTAAAAAATATATTATAACAATGTTAGTTGTGCAAAACTGAGAAATATGTAATAGAGCTCTTCTGATTTTTCTTTTTTTTTCTTTTTTTTTCTTTTTTTAAACCAAAACATGTTTCAAGTAAAATAAAGTCAACGTTATTAGTTTTCTAAGAGGGCTTTTCAATACAGGTACATAAATTAGCAAACCTGTTTATCACTCATGTCAAACACTCTTGTAATCTTTAGTTTTTATAAAAATATATACAGGTTAAAAAGTAACTGTGCTTTGTATTTGTAATATTACTTTGTTTCATATACAGGGGGTGCTGAGGAAGAGGAGGAACCTCCCAAAGTAGTAATCAATGAAGTAAAAGAAGAGGATGCCTTCTATTCTAAAAAGTTAGTATATTTTAAATATACTGCTAGGATTTTGCCATATTTTGATAATTCCATACTGATACATGTAGGCATCAATATCTAAAATTTTAATTCCTACTTAGTGACTGTTTTTTTTGTTTTTTTTTTGTTCCCAATAATTTTTACCTGCTGTAGTAGTATAATTAAATTGTCTACAAATAGCTCTGTTACCTTTTTTTATTTTGGCATTTGGGATTTTTTTGCTTGTTTCCCTACCTATACTGAACGTTTCTATACTTTAAAGAGATGGTAAATCCTAGCATTCAAAAATGCTAGCATTTACCAGTGTTAAAAAATAAATGCAACTTTAAGTAATCTGGGGGGGGGGGGGGGTTACATAAAAAACAAAACAAAAAAAACTAGCATTTCTGGACACTGATGAAGAATAGTTTTTTTTTTTTTTGTGACTTTTCCGCCTCATAGCTTATAGCCTTGTGGCACTGTGCCTTTTGCTAGCAAGGCTATTTGCTAAGAGGAGGAAACATTCCCTTTTTGAAAAACAGCGTTGCTGTAGGCGGCTTAGTTTATCAGCTGCAAAGGTAGGTTTTAACATAAACATTTTTTTAAACTGATGACTTGGTCATGGTAAACTCTCCCCTTTTTTTAAATCGTGTCCAGAATGTTAGTGATTTTTTTTTTTATTTTTTTTTTTTAGATTGAGTTTCATTCATCGGTTGTAATGAAGAGGTGCTATAACTTTAATATGATTATGAAATTCAAATACCCCCAAACTCTGCCGCCCACTTAAAGTCAATTTTTCTGTGTGCTAACGGTTTGAATTGTTGTCCAATCAGTGCTAAAGCTACAACAAAAATGCCATGAGTACAGCGCTGATTGGAAGAAAAAAGAGAAATAAATGTAGGGAAAAAACTACGCAGTAAACTAAATTTAAAGGGCCACTGTAAGTAAATATTTTCTATGCCTGTTACTAACTAACTACCCCAAATACGCTTTTTATCAATAGCATTTCATTAACATATCCCTACCGTATATCAGAAATCTTGTCTGCAAATTTAATTTTTTTCCAAACCCACTCCATGGGTATCCTTTGCTCTGTACCAATCCGTTTACAGTACCTAGGTTTCAAAATGGCGCTTTAAACACAAAGTTATTGGTTTAAGTATTTTGAACACTCAGTGCTGAAAATAGTGGGCAGGATAACATGACATCGGCGAATAAAAGATATAACTTTTAGAACGTTATGAAACTTCGTTTTGGAGAAAATATAGGTCAGTAGGTTTTAATTAATGTTTATTAACTTTAATATGTTGTTTAGCTTAAAAATTATAACAAAGTAATCCTTTAATGAAACATGGATAAAAATAGAGCGCTGATTGGACAACCATTCAAACTTTTAGCTCACTGAAAAATTGACTTTTGAAGTAAGACAGAGTATTTCAACTTTGTATCTATATTAAAGTAAGTTATAGCTCATCTTCATTACAACTAATAAATTAAACTAAATCCAAAATATCTAACATTCTGTATCTGTTTTTTTTTTTTGTTTTTTTTTTAATAGAGTTTACCATCACTTTAATTCATGTAGGCAATATTTTCATGTCATAATACAGTTTACATGCAACCTAAAGGTAGTTTCTCTTGCAAGGTGTATCCAGTCCACGGATTCATCCTTTACTTGTGGGATATTCTCATTCCCTACAGGAAGTGGCAAAGAGAGCACACAGCAGAGCTGTCCATATAGCTCCCCCTCTAGCTCCACCCCCCAGTCATTCTCTTTGCCGGCTCTAAGCACTAGGGTCTCTCTACGGGAGGGTAAAGTGAATGTGGTGTTAGAATTGTAGTTTTATATCTTCAATCAAAAGTTTGTTATTTTTAAATGGTACCGGTTTGTACTATTTACTCTCTAGCAGAAAAGTGATGAAGATTTCTGCTGAGAGGAAAATGATTTTAGCATGTTGTAACTAAAATCCACTGCTGTTCCCACACAGGACTGAGGAGTACCAGAAAACTTCAGTTGGGGGGAACAGTTTGCAGGCTTGACTGCAATGAGGTATGTTCAGTCATTTATTTCTAGACAAGACTGAGATAATGCTAGAAGACTGACAAGATCCCCATGTGGGGAGGGTAAGCTTTGTTCTGAGAACTTGGTAAAGAATTGAATGCTTGCATAACAGGGCTAATTAGGCTGGTTGACACTAATTCAGGGCAATCGATTATTTGTTTAAGAAATACTCGTTGGAGACACTTTTTTAAGCACTTTGGAGTGTTTTCTCGGGTTATTATCCACATGGCTTAAATTTAGTCACTCAGAAGTGATTTTTGTAGGCCTCACAACTCCGGAGTGGGAGGGGCCTAATTTCGTGCCTCAGATGCGCAGTTAGAATTGAAAGACAGTTCATGCTGCTTCACATGGAGGGTCCAGCTGCTGATTGAGGGCCTAAAAGCTTTTTTTTTTTTTTCCCCCAAAACTGATCCCTAAGGGCAGGTAGGGCCACAGCAGTAAGCTGTGGCAAGGTGCTGTAGTTTAACCGGTTGCTGGCTTTAGGCTGCTCCGGTTCGGGCATTAAGGGGTTAATCATTCTGCAGCTTGTGGTGCAATCATATTAAAGCCTTAGGTACATACTGAGAAAATTTCAAAAGGATTACTGCATTTTTCACTGGTTTGTAAAATTGTGTGCTTTTTATTCCTTAAAGACACAGTAACGTTTTTTTCAAATTGTGTTTTTTATTTGATTAAAGTTTTTTCCAAGCCTGCTTGTGTATGCTACTAGTCTGTTAAACATGTCTGACACTACGGAAAATCCTTGTTCAATGTGTTTAGAAGCCATGGTGGAACCCCCTCTCAGAATGTGTCCCAATTACACTAATATGTCTATACACTTTAAAGATCATATTGTTGCACTTAAAGTGTGGCCCTAGATGATTCTCAGACTGAAGGTAATGAGGATAGTCCGTCTACCTCTCCCCATGTGTCACAACCAGTTACGCCCGCGCAAGTGATGCCTAGTACCTCTAGTTCGTCTGCCCCTATTACATTGCAACAACTAGCGACAGTCATGGATAATTCCCTTGCGGCCTTTCTATCCAAACTGCCAGTTTTCCCTGCAAAGCACGATAGCTCTGTTTTAAGAACAGATTATGAGCAGTCTGAAGCTTCGGTAGCCTTATCTGATGTGCCCTCACAACACTCTGAAGTGAGGGTGAGGGATTTGATGTCTGAGGGAGAAATTTCAGATTCGGGAAAGGTTTCTCATCAGGCAGAGTCAAATTCATTAGCATTTAAATTGGAATACCTCCGCGTATTGCTCAGGGAGGTATTAGCTACTCTGGATGATTGTGACCCTATGGTGGTCCCAGAAAAGTTGTGTAAAATGGACAAGTACCTAGAGGTCCCTGTATACACTGATGCGTTTCCGATCCCTAAGGGTTGCGGCATAGCAGTGGCGCCTTATTTGGACGACATTTTAATTCAGGCGCCGTCTTTTCACAGAGCCATGGCTCACACGGAGATTGTATTGGCCTTTCTAAGGTCTCACGGGTGGAAGGTGAACATCAAAGAGTTCTCTGTCCCCATTCACAAGGGTTCCCTTCCTAGGAACACTAATAGATTCGGTAGAAATGAAAATATTTCTGACGGCGGTCAGAAAGTTGAAACTTTTAACTACTCGCCGAGTTCTTCATTCCATTCCTCGGCCATCTGTAGCTCAGTGCATGGAGGCAATTGGATTAATGGTAGCGGCTATGGACATAGTCCCTTTCGCTCGGATACATCTCAGACCACTGCAACTATGCATGCTCAATCGGTGGAATGGGGATTATGCAGATTTGTCTCCTCAAATACAGTTGGACCAGGAAACCAGAGTTTCTCTTCTCTGGTGGTTGTCTCAGGATCACCTGTCTCATGGAATATGTTTCCGCAGACCAGAGTGGATCATTGTAACGACCAACGCCAGTATGTTTGGCTGGGGTGCAGTCTGGGACTCCCTGAAAGCTCAAGGCTTATGGTCTCGGGAAGAATCTCTTCTCCCGATAAACATTCTGGAACAGAGGGCGATATTCAACGCGCTTCAGGCATGGCCTCAACTAGCTGCGGCCAAATTCATCAGATTTCAGTCGGACAACATCACGACTGTAGCTTACATCAATCATCAGGGGGGAACAAAGAGTTTCCTAGCAATGAAGGAAGTAACCAAAATAATCAGATGTGCGGAGGACCACTCCTGCCATCTCTCAGCAATTCACATCCCAGGAGTAGACAACTGGGAGGCGGATTTTCTGAGTCGTCAGACTTTTCACCCGGGAGAGTGGGAACTCCACCCGGAGGTATTTGCCCAGCTGACAGCTATGGGGCATTCCAGAGTTGGATCTGATGGCGTCCCGTCAGAACACCAAGCTTCCTCTCTACAGATACAGGTCCCGGGACCCCAAGGCGGCATTGATGCTCTAGCAGCGCCTTGGTCCTTCAATCTGGCTTATGTTTTCCCACCGTTTCCTCTTCTCCCTCGTCTGATCGCCAGAATCAAGCAGGAGAAGGCGTCGGTGATATTGATAGCGCCTGCGTGGCCATGCAGGACTTGGTATGCAGACCTAGTGGGCATGTCATCTGCCCCACCATGGACACTTCCAATGAGGCAGGACCTTCTAATACAGGGTCTGTTCAAGCATCCAAATCTAGTTTCTCTACATCTGACTGCTTGGAGATTGAACGCTTAATTCTATCAAAGCGTGGTTTCTCTGAATCTGTTATAGATACTGATTCAGGCTAGAAAGCCTGTCACCAGGAAAATCTACCATAAGATATGGTGGAAATATCTTTGTTGGTGTGAATCCAAGGGTTACTCATGGAGTAAGATTAGGATTCCCAGGATATTGTCTTTTCTCCAAGACGGATTGGAGAAAGGATTGTCGTCTAGTTCTTTAAAGGGACAGATATCTGCTCTGTATCCTTTTGCACAAGCGTCTGGCAGAGGTACCAGACGTTCAAACGTTTGCACAGGCTTTAGTCAGAATCAAGCCTGTCTATAAACCTGTGGCTCCGCCATGGAGTCTACATCTAGTTCTTTCAGTTCTTCAAGGGGTTCCGTTTGAACCTTTACATTCTATAGATATTAAGTTATCTTGGAAAGTTTTGTTTTTGGTAGCTATCTCTTCTGCTCGAAGAGTCTCAGAATCATTTGCCTTACAGTGTGATTCACCTTACCTGGTGTTCCATGCACATAAGGTAGTTTTGCGTACTATACCTGGTTTTCTTCCTAAAGTGGTTTCTAACCAGAATATTAACCAGGAAATTGTTGTTCCTTCTGTGTCCCAATCCTCCTTCGGAGGAGGAACGTCTGTTGCACAATCTTGATGTAGTTCGTGCTCTAAAGTTCTATTTACAAGCAACTAAGGATTTCAGACAAACATCTTCCTTGTTTGTTATCTATTCTGGTAAGAGGAGAGGTCAGAAAGCGACTGCTACATCTCTTTCCTTTTGGCTAATCCGTTTGGCCTATGAGACTGCTGGCCAGCAGCCTCCTGAAAGAATTACTGCTCATTCTACCAGAGCAGTGGCTTCCACATGGGCTTTCAAGAATGAGGCTTCTGTTGAACAGATTTGTAAAGCAGCGACTTGGTCTTCAGTGCATACTTTTGCCACATTTTACAAATTCGATACTTTTGCTTCTTCGGGGGCTATTTTTGGGAGAGAGGTTTTGCAAGCAGTGGTGCCTTCTGTTTAAGGTACCTGTCTTGTTCCCTCCCTTCATCAGTGTCCTAAAGCTTTGGTATTGGTATCCCACACGTAAAGGATGAATCCGTGGACTGGATACACCTTGCAAGAGAAAACAGATTTTATGCTTACCTGATAAATTACTTTCTCTTGCGGTGTATCCAGTCCACGGTCCGCCCTGGCAATTAAGTCAGGTAAATTTTTTATTTAAATTATAGTCACCACTGCACCCTATGGTTTCTCCTTTTTCTTCCTAACCTTTGGTGGTCGAATGACGGGGTGGAGCTAGAGGGGGAGCTATATGGACAGCTCTGCTGTGTGCTCTCTTTGCCACTTCCTGTAGGGAATGAGAAAATCCCACAAGTAAAGGATGAATCCGTGGACTGGATACACCGCAAGAGAAAGTAATTTATCAGGTAAGCATAAATGCTGTTTTTATATAATACTTGTGTATACAAAGTTTTTGAAACGCTAGGATATACCATCACTTTAAGTATTGGCTGTAGAAAAGTTGTGTAGATTGCATTCCCAGTGGCGTTTAGAGTGATCATTTTCAAGTATTGGACTTTGGTATACAGCCAGATATGTAAATACATTAAGGGAAAAAATAAATTGGAATACGCTGTCTAATTTTAACATGTTGCCAGTACAATAAAATAGGTCAATTTTTTGTTTGTGTATAGCAGCAAAATCAAATATATATTTAAAGTAGGGATGCACCAATACCACTTTTTTTTTTTTTTTTTTTTTTGAGACAGTGTACAAGTACTTTCCGATACCTATTACCAATACTTTACTCCCTTCCCCATAGCAAAATAGGCAGCATTCTGTCATAACACCATTACACAGATAGAAGTGAGACTTCATTTGATAAAGAGTCATATTTCAAATAAGCAGCCTTGTCTGTCCTGCTACCAAGTGGGCTTGGGGGTCTTTTCACACCTACCTGTATAATAAGACTTTCAGTTAAGCATCATACAATGCAAATACTTGGTTTCACTTACTATCAGGTTATCGTGATATCTGTCTTAGTAATAAGGATCACGGTGGCAATTCCATCAAGGCTTAAAGATGACCATTTACAAAGGCAAATACACAATTTGAATTTAGGTGGAATCATGCATAAAGTGTGTTGCCACTGCACTGTAAACAGAGGATTGCAATCGTTGCAAATGTCCCCGGTATTTTTCCAGGGGTATAATATAGCTGATCAAAGAGGGTTGGTGTTTTGCTCTTGTATATTATACTTGCCTGTTCTATAATTCTTGACTAATTCCTGGCATTCTGCAACTGGATGTACATCTGATTCTGTAACGATACTTTCATACATAAATGATGTACGCAACCTACATCTTTCTAAAACACACACACACTATATGAGGTGACTGTCTATTCCTCAGCGTACTCCAGCTCCCACAGCTAAACTTGCCCTCCCTAGGGAAATCCCTATGATTGTCAGGTCACAGCCGTGACAGAGTTAATTGAAATAAGCATTGAAACACTTGACATGAAATGCACAGTCAGGTTGACATTTTTCTAAAATCATTAAAAGATTCATGTCCAATAAGTTTGCTTTTCTCCAACATAGGTGTGTCCGGTCCACGGCGTCATCCTTACTTGTGGGGATATTCTCTTCCCCAACAGGAAATGGCAAAGAGCCCAGCAAAGCTGGTCACATGATCCCTCCTAGGCTCCGCCTACCCCAGTCATTCTCTTTGCCGTTGTACAGGCAACATCTCCACGGAGATGGCTTAGAGTTTTTTAGTGTTTAACTGTAGTTTTTATTATTCAATCAAGAGTTTGTTATTTTAAAATAGTGCTGGTATGTACTATTTACTCAGAAACAGAAAAGAGATGAAGATTTCTGTTTGTATGAGGAAAATGATTTTAGCACCGTAACTAAAATCCATGGCTGTTCCACACAGGACTGTTGAGAGCAATTAACTTCAGTTGGGGGAACAGTGTGCAGTCTCTTACTGCTTGAGGTATGACACATTCTAACAAGACGATGTAATGCTGGAAGCTGTCATTTTCCCTATGGGATCCGGTAAGCCATGTTTATTTAGATAGTAAATAAGGGCTTCACAAGGGCTTATTAAGACTGTAGACTTTTTCTGGGCTAAATCGATTCATTATTAACACATATTTAGCCTTGAGGAATCATTTATTCTGGGTATTTTGATATGATTATATCGGCAGGCACTGTTTTAGACACTTTATTCTTTAGGGGCTTTCCCTAATCATAGTCAGAGCCTCATTTTCGCGCCGGTATGGCGCACTTGTTTTTGAGGACAGCATGGCATGCAGCTGCATGTGTGTGGAGCTCTGATACATAGAAAAGTCTTTCTGAAGGCATCATTTGGTATCGTATTCCCCTTTGGGCTTGGTTGGGTCTCAGTAAAGCAGATTCCAGGGACTGTAAAGGGGTTAAATATAAAAACGGCTCCGGTTCCGTTATTTTAAGGGTTAAAGCTTCCAAATTTGGTGTGCAATACTTTTAAGGCTTTAAGACACTGTGGTGAAATTTTGGTGAATTTTGAACAATTCCTTCAAATAATAAAGTGTGTTTAGTTTAAAATTTAAAGTGACAGTAACGGTTTTTTTTTTTTAAAACGTTTTTTGTGCTTTGTTATCAAGTTTATGCCTGTTTAACATGTCTGAACTACCAGATAGATTGTGTTCTGACTGTGGGGAAACCAAGGTTCCTTCTCATTTAACTATATGTATTTTATGTCATAAAAAAATTTAGTAAAAATGATGCCCAAGATGATTCCTCAAGTGAGGGGAGTAAGCATGGTACTGCATCATCCCCTCCTTCGTCTACACCAGTCTTGCCCATACAGGAGGCCCCTAGTACATCTAGTGTGCCAATACTCCTTACTATGCAACATTTAACGGCTGTAATGGATAATTCTATCAAAAACATTTTAGCCAATATGCCCACTTATCAGCGAAAGCGCGACTGCTCTGTTTTAGAAAATTCTGTAGAGCATGAGAACGCTGATGATATGGTTTCTGAAGGGCCCCTACACCAGTCTGAGGGGGCCAGGGAGGTTTTGTCTGAGGGAGAAATTTCAGATTCAGGAAACATTTCTCAACAGGCTGAACCTGATGTGATTACTTTTAAATTTAAGTTGGAACATCTCCGCGCTCTGCTTAAGGAGGTGTTATCCAATTTGGATGATTGTGATTATCTGGTCATTCCAGAACCACTATGTAAAATGGAAAAGTTCTTAGAGGCCCCGGGGCCCCCCGAAGCTTTTCCTATATCCAAGCGGGTGGCGTACATTGTTAGTAAAGAATGGGACAGGCCCGGTATACCTTTAGTACCTCCCCCCATATTTATAAAATTGTTTTCCTATAGTCGACCCCAGAAAGGACTGATGGCAGACAGTCCCCAAGGTCGAGGGGGCGGTTTCTACTCTACACAAGCGCGCCACTATACCCATAGAAGATAGTTGTGCTTTCCAAGATCCTATGGATAAAAAATTAGAAGGTCTGCTAAAGATGTTTGTTCAGCAAGGTTCCCTTCTACAACCAATTGCATGCATTGTCCCTGTCACTGCAGCCGCGTGTTTCTAGTTTGATGAGCTAGGAAAGGCGATTATTAGTAATTCTTCTTCTTATGAGGAGATTATGGACAGAATTCGTGCTCTTAAATTGGCTAATTCTTTCACCCTAGACGCCACCTTGCAATTGGCTAGGTTAGCGGCGAAAAAATTCTGGGTTTGCTATTGTGGCGCAGAGCGCTTTGGTTAAAATCTTGGGCAGCGGATGCGTCTTCCAAGAACAAATTGCTTGACATTCTTTTCAAGGGGAAAACACTCTTTGGCCCTGACTTGAAAGAGATTATCTCTGATATCACTGGGGGCAAGGGCCACGCCCTTCCTCAGGATAGGTCTTTTCAAGACCAAAAATAAACCTAAGTTTCGTCCCTTTCGCAGAAACGGATCAGCCCCAAGGAGGGCTACGTCCTCTAAGCAGGAAGGTAATACTTCTCAAGCCAATCCAGCCTGGAGACCTATGCAAGGCTGGAGCAAAGGAAAGCAGGCCAGGAAACCTGCCACTGCTACCAAGACAGCATGAAATGCGGGCCCCCGATCCGGGACCGGATCTGGTGGGGGGCAGACTCTCTCTCTTCGCTCAGGCTTGGGAAAGAGATGTTCTGGATCCTTGGGCGCTAGAAATAGTCTCCCAAGGTTATTCTCTGGAGTTCAAGGGGCTTCCTCCAAGGGGGAGGTTCCACAGGTCTCAGTTGTCTTCAGACCACATAAGAAGACAGGCATTCTTACATTGGGTAGAAGACCTGCTAAAAATGGGAGTGATTCATCCTGTTCCATTAGGAGAACAAGGGATGGGGTTCTACTCCAATCTGTTCATAGTTCCCAAAAAAGAGGGAACGTTCAGACCAATCTTAGATCTCAAGATCTTGAACAAGTTTCTCAAGGTTCCATCGTTCAAGATGGAAACCATTCGAACACTTCTTCCTTCCATCCAGGAAGGTCAATTCATGACCAAGGTGGATTTCAAGGATGCGTATCTACATATTCCTATCCACAAGGAACATCATCGGTTCCTAAGGTTTGCATTCCTGGACAAGCATTTCCAGTTCGTGGCGTTTTCTTTCGGATTAGCCACTGCTCCTAGGATTTTCTCATAGGTACTAGGGTCCCTTCTGGCGGTGCTAAGACCAAGGGGCATTGCTGTAGTACCTTACTTGGACGACATTCTGATTCGAGCGTCGTCCCTTCCTCAAGTAAAGGCTCACACGGACATTGTCCTGGCCTTTCTCAGATCTCACGGATGGAAAGTGAACGTGGAAAAGAGTTCTCTATCTCCGTCAACGAGGGTTCCCTTCTTGGGAACTATAATAGACTCCTTAGAAATGAGGATTTTTCTGACAGAAGCCAGAAAAACAAAACTTCTAGACTCTTGTCGGATACTTCATTCCGTTCCTCTTCCTTCCATAGCGCAGTGCATGGAAGTGATAGGTTTGATGGTAGCGGCAATGGACATAGTTCCTTTTGTGCGCATTCATCTAAGACCATTACAACTGTTCATGCTCAGTCAGTGGAATGGGGACTATTCAGACTTGTCTCCGAAGATACAAGCAAATCAGAGAACCAGAGACTCATTCCGTTGGTGGCTGTCCCTGGACAACCTGTCACAAGGGATGACCTTCCGCAGACCAGAGTGGGTCATTGTCACGACCGACGCCAGTCTGATGGGCTGGGGCGCGGTCTGGGGATCCCTGAAAGCTCAGGGTCTTTGGTCTCGGGTAGAATCTCTTCTACCGATAAATATTCTGGACCTGAGAGCGATATTCAATGCTCTCAAAGCTTGGCCTCAGCTAGCGAGGGCCAAGTTCATACATCAACCATCAGGGGGGAACAAGGAGTTCCCTAGCGATGGAAGAAGTGACCAAAATCATTCTATGGGCGGAGTCTCACTCCTGCCACCTGTCTGCTATCCACATCCCAGGAGTGGAAAATTGGGAAGCGGATTTTCTGAGTCGTCAGACATTGCATCCGGGGGAGTGGGAACTCCATCCGGAAATCTTTGCCCAAGTCACTCAACCGTGGGGCATTCCAGACATGGATCTGATGGCCTCTCGTCAGAACTTCAGAGTTCCTTACTACGGGTACAGATCCAGGGATCCCAAGGCGGCTCTAGTGGATGCACTAGTAGCACCTTGGACCTTCAAACTAGCTTATGTGTTCCCGCCGTTTCCTCTCATCCCCAGGCTGGTAGCCAGGATCATCAGGAGAGGGCGTCGGTGATTTTGATAGCTCCTGCGTGGCCACGCAGGACTTGGTATGCAGATCTGGTGAATATGTCATCGGCTCCACCATGGAAGCTACCTTTGAGAGACCTTCTTGTTCTAGGTCCGTTCGACCCACTCCAGCTGACTGCTTGGAGATTGAACTCTTGATCTTATCAAAGCGAGGGTTCTCAGATTCTGTTATTAATACTCTTGTTCAGGCCTGAAAGCCTGTAACCAGAAAAATTACCACATAATTTGGTATATCTGTTGGTGTGAATCTGCAGGATTCCCTTGGGACAAGGTTAAGATTCCTAAGAGTCTATCCTTCCTTCGAGAAGGATTGGAAAAAGGATTATCTGCAAGTTCCTTGATGGGACAGATTTCTGCCTTGTCTGTGTTACTTCACAAAAAGCTGGCAGCTGTGCCAGATGTTCTAGCCTTTGTTCAGGCTCTGGTTAGAATCAAGCCTGTTTACAAAATTTTGACTCCTCCTTGGAGTCTCAACCTAGTTCTTTCAGTTCTTCAGGGGGTTCCGTTTGAACCCTTACATTCCGTTGATATTAAGTTATTATCTTGGAAAGTTTTGTTTTTGGTTGCAATTTCTTCTGCTAGAAGAGTTTCAGAATTATCTGCTCTGCAGTGTTCTTCTCCTTATCTGGTGTTCCATGCAGATAAGGTGGTTTTGCGTCCTAAACCTGGTTTTCTTCCAAAAGTTGTTTCTAACAAAAACATTAACCAGGAGATAGTTGTGCCTTCTTTGTGTCCTAATCCAGTTTCAAAGAAGGAACGTTTGTTGCACAACTTGGATGTAGTTCGTGCTCTCAAATTTTACTTAGCAGCTACTAAGGATTTCAGACAAACTTTGTCTTTGTTTGTTGTTTATTCTGGTAAACGGAGAGGTCAAAAAGCAACTTCTACCTCTCTCTCCTTCTGGATTAAAAGCATTATCCGATTGGCTTATGAGACTGCCGGACGGCAGCCTCCTGAAAGAATCACAGCTCACTCCACTAGGGCTGTGGCTTCCACATGGGCCTTCAAGAACGAGGCTTCTGTTGATCAGATATGTAAGGCAGCGACTTGGTCTTCACTGCACACTTTTTCTAAATTTTACAAATTTGATACTTTTGCTTCTTCTGAGGCTATTTTTGGGAGAAAGGTTTTGCAAGCCGTGGTGCCTTCCATTTAGGTGACCTGATTTGCTCCCTCCCTTCATCCGTGTCCTAAAGCTTTGGTATTGGTTCCCACAAGTAAGGATGACGCCGTGGACCGGACACACCTATGTTGGAGAAAACAGAATTTATGTTTACCTGATAAATTTCTTTTCTCCAACATAGGTGTGTCCGGTCCACGGCGTCATCCTTACTTGTGGGATATTCTCCTCCCCAACAGGAAATGGCAAAGAGCCCAGCAAAGCTGGTCACATGATCCCTCCTAGGCTCCGCCTACCCCAGTCATTCTCTTTGCCGTTGTACAGGCAACATCTCCACGGAGATGGCTTAGAGTTTTTTAGTGTTTAACTGTAGTTTTTCATTATTCAATCAAGAGTTTGTTATTTTCAAATAGTGCTGGTACGTACTATTTACTCAGAAACAGAAAAGAGATGAAGAATTCTGTTTGTATGAGGAAAATGATTTTAGCAACCGTAACTAAAATCCATGGCTGTTCCACACAGGACTGTTGAGAGCAATTAACTTCAGTTGGGGGAACAGTTTGCAGTCTCTTGCTGCTTGAGGTATGACACATTCTAACAAGACGATGTAATGCTGGAAGCTGTCATTTTCCCTATGGGATCCGGTAAGCCATGTTTATTACGATTGTAAATAAGGGCTTCACAAGGGCTTATTTAAACTGTAGACTTTTTTTGGGCTAAATCGATTGATATTAACACTTATTTAGCCTTGAGGAATCATTTATTCTGGGTATTTTGATTAATAATATCGGCAGGCACTGTTTTAGACACCTTATTCTTTAGGGGCTTTCCCAAAGCATAGGCAGAGTCTCATTTTCGCGCCGGTGTTGCGCACTTGTTTTTGAGAGGCATGGCATGCAGTCGCATGTGAGAGGAGCTCTGATACTTATAAAAGACTTCTGAAGGCGTCATTTGGTATCGTATTCCCCTTTGGGTTTGGTTGGGTCTCAGCAAAGCAGATACCAGGGACTGTAAAGGGGTTTAAAGCTTAAAACGGCTCCGGTTCCGTTATTTTAAGGGTTAAAGCTTCCAAAATTGGTGTGCAATATTTTCAAGGCTTTAAGACGCTGTGGTGAAAATTTGGTGAAATTTGAACAATTCCTTCATGTTTTTTCGCAATTGCAGTAATAAAGTGTGTTCAGTTTAAAATTTAAAGTGACAGTAACGGTTTTATTTTAAAACGTTTTTTTGTACTTTCTGATCAAGTTTATGCCTGTTTAACATGTCTGAACTACCAGATAGACTGTGTTCTGAATGTGGGGAAGCCAGAATTCCTATTCATTTAAATAAATGTGATTTATGTGATAATGACAATGATGCCCAAGATGATTCCTCAAGTGAGGGGAGTAAGCATGGTACTGCATCATTCCCTCCTTCGTCTACACGAGTCTTGCCCACTCAGGAGGCCCCTAGTACATCTAGCGCGCCAATACTCCTTACTATGCAACAATTAACGGCTGTAATGGATAATTCTGTCAAAAACATTTTAGCCAAAATGAACCCTTGTCAGCGTAAGCGTGGCTGCTCTGTTTTAGTTACTGAAGAGCATGACGACGCTGATATTAATATCTCTGAAGGGCCCCTAACCCAATCTGAGGGGGCCAGGGAGGTTTTGTCTGAGGGAGAAATTACTGATTTAGGGAACATTTCTCAGCAGGCTGAATCTGATGTGATTACATTTAAATTTAAATTGGAACATCTCCGCATTTTGCTTAAGGAGGTATTATCCACTCTGGATGATTGTGAAAATTTAGTCATCCCAGAGAAACTATGTAAAATGGACAAGTTCCTAGAGGTGCCGGGGCTCCCAGAAGCTTTTCCTATACCCAAGCGGGTGGCGGACATTGTTAATAAAGAATGGGAAAGGCCCGGTATTCCTTTCGTCCCTCCCCCCATATTTAAAAAATTGTTTCCTATGGTCGACCCCAGAAAGGACTTATGGCAGTCAGTCCCCAAGGTCGAGGGAGCGGTTTCTACTTTAAACAAACGCACCACTATTCCCATAGAGGATAGTTGTGCTTTCAAAGATCCTATGGATAAAAAATTAGGTTTGCTTAAAAAGATGTTTGTTCAGCAGGGTTACCTTCTACAACCCATTTCATGCATTGTCCCTGTCACTACAGCCGCATATTTCTGGTTTGATGAACTGCTTAAGGTGCTCGATAGTGACTCTCCTCCTTATGAGGAGATTATGGACAGAATCAATGCTCTCAAATTGGCTAATTCTTTCACTCTAGACGCCTCTTTGCAATTGGCTAAGTTAGCGGCTAAGAACTCTGGGTTTGCTATTGTGGCGCGCAGAGCGCTTTGGTTGAAATCTTGGTCGGCTGATGCGTCTTCCAAGAACAAGCTACTAAACATTCCTTTCAAGGGGAAAACGCTGTTTGGTCCTGACTTGAAAGAGATTATCTCTGATATCACTGGGGGTAAGGGCCACGCCCTTCCTCAGGATCGGCCCTTCAAGGCAAAAAATAGACCTAATTTTCGTCCCTTTCGTAAAAACGGACCAGCCCAAGGTGCTACGTCCTCTAAGCAAGAGGGTAATACTTGTCAGGCCAAGCCAGCTTGGAGACCAATGCAAGGCTGGAACAAGGGAAAGCAGGCCAAGAAACCTGCCACTGCTACCAAGACAGCATGAAATATTGGCCCCCGATCCGGGACCGGATCTGGTGGGGGGCAGACTCTCTCTCTTCGCTCAGGCTTGGGCAAGAGATGTTCTGGATCCTTGGGCGCTAGAAATAGTCTCCCAGGGTTATCTTCTGGAATTCAAGGGACTTCCCCCAAGGGGGAGGTTCCACGAGTCGCAGTTGTCTTCAGACCACATAAAAAGACAGGCGTTCTTACATTGTGTAGAAGACCTGTTAAAAATGGGAGTGATTCATCCTGTTCCATTAAGAGAACAAGGGATGGGGTTCTACTCCAATCTGTTCATAGTTCCCAAAAAAGAGGGAACGTTCAGACCAATCCTAGATCTCAAGATCTTAAACAAATTTCTCAAGGTCCCATCGTTCAAGATGGAAACCATTCGAACTATCCTTCCTTCCATCCAGGAAGGTCAATTTATGACCACGGTGGATTTAAAGGATGCGTATCTACATATTCCTATCCACAAGGAACATCATCGGTTCCTAAGGTTTGCATTCCTGGACAACCATTACCAGTTCGTGGCGCTTCCTTTCGGATTAGCCACTGCTCCAAGGATTTTCACAAAGGTACTAGGGTCCCTTCTAGCGGTGCTAAGACCAAGGGGCATTGCAGTAGTACCTTACCTGGACGACATTCTGATTCAAGCGTCGTCCCTTCCTCAAGCAAAGGCTCACACGGACATTGTCCTGGCCTTTCTCAGATCTCACGGCTGGAAAGTGAACGTGGAAAAGAGTTCTCTATCCCCGTCAACAAGGGTTCCCTTCTTGGGAACAATTATAGACTCCTTAGAAATGAGGATCTTTCTAACAGAGGCCAGAAAAACAAAGCTTCTGGACTCTTGTCGGATACTTCATTCCGTTCCTCTTCCTTCCATAGCTCAGTGCATGGAAGTGATCGGGTTGATGGTGGCGGCGATGGACATAGTTCCTTTTGCGCGCATTCATCTAAGACCATTACAACTGTGCATGCTCAGTCAGTGGAATGGGGACTATACAGACTTGTCTCCGAAGATACAAGTAAATCAGAGGACCAGAGACTCACTCCGTTGGTGGCTGTCCCTGGACAATCTGTCTCAAGGGATGATGTTCCACAGACCAGAGTGGGTCATTGTCACGACCGACGCCAGTCTGATGGGCTGGGGCGCGGTCTGGGGATCCCTGAAAGCTCAGGGTCTTTGGTCTCGGGAAGAATCTCTTCTACCGATAAATATTCTGGAACTGAGAGCGATATTCAATGCGCTACAGGCCTGGCCCCAGCTTGCGAGGGCCAGGTTCATACGGTTTCAATCAGACAACATGACGACTGTTGCGTACATCAACCATCAGGGGGGAACAAGGAGTTCCCTAGCGATGGAAGAAGTAACCAAAATTATTCTTTGGGCGGAGTCTCACTCCTGCCACCTGTCTGCTATCCACATCCCAGGAGTGGAAAATTGGGAAGCGGATTTTCTGAGTCGGCAGACATTGCATCCGGGGGAGTGGGAACTCCATCCGGAAATCTTTGCCCAAGTCACTCACCTGTGGGGCATTCCAGACATGGATCTGATGGCCTCTCGTCAGAACTTCAAAGTTCCTTGCTACGGGGCCAGATCCAGGGATCCCAAGGCGGCTCTAGTGGATGCACTAGTAGCACCTTGGACCTTCAAACTAGCTTATGTGTTCCCGCCATTTCCTCTCATCCCCAGGCTGATAGCCAGGATCAAGCAGGAGAGGGCGTCGGTGATCTTGATAGCTCCTGCGTGGCCACGCAGGACTTGGTATGCAGATCTGGTGAATATGTCATCGGCTCCACCTTGGAAGCTACCTTTGAGACGAGACCTTCTTGTTCAGGGTCCGTTCGAACATCCGAACCTGGTTTCACTCCAGCTGACTGCTTGGAGATTGAACGCTTGATTTTATCGAAGCGAGGATTCTCAGATTCTGTGATCGATACTCTTGTTCAGGCCAGAAAGCCTGTGACTAGAAAGATTTACCACAAAATTTGGAAAAAATATTTCTCTTGGTGTGAATCTAAAGGATTCCCTTGGGACAAGGTTAAGATTCCTAGGATTCTATCCTTCCTTCAAGAAGGATTGGAAAAAGGATTATCTGCAAGTTCCCTGAAGGGACAAATTTCTGCCTTGTCGGTATTACTTCACAAAAAGCTGGCAGCTGTGCCAGATGTTCAAGCCTTTGTTCAGGCTCTGGTTAGAATCAAGCCTGTTTACAAACCTTTGACTCCTCCTTGGAGTCTCAATTTAGTTCTTTCAGTTCTTCAGGGGGTTCCGTTTGAACCCTTACATTCCGTTGATATTAAGTTATTATCTTGGAAAGTTTTGTTTTTAGTTGCGATTTCTTCTGCTAGAAGAGTCTCAGAATTATCTGCTCTGCAGTGTTCTCCTCCTTATCTGGTGTTCCATGCAGATAAGGTGGTTTTACGTACTAAACCTGGTTTTCTTCCAAAAGTTGTTTCTAACAAAAACATTAACCAGGAGATTATCGTACCTTCTCTGTGTCCAAAACCAGTTTCAAAGAAGGAACGTTTGTTGCACAATTTGGATGTTGTTCGCGCTCTAAAATTCTATTTAGATGCTACAAAGGATTTTAGACAAACATCTTCCTTGTTTGTTGTGTATTCAGGTAAAAGGAGAGGTCAAAAAGCAACTTCTACCTCTCTCTCTTTTTGGATTAAAAGCATCATCAGATTGGCTTACGAGACTGCTGGACGGCAGCCTCCCGAAAGAATCACAGCTCATTCCACTAGGGCTGTGGCTTCCACATGGGCCTTCAAGAACGAGGCTTCTGTTGATCAGATATGTAGGGCAGCGACTTGGTCTTCTCTGCACACTTTTACCAAATTTTACAAGTTTGATACTTTTGCTTCTTCTGAGGCTATTTTTGGGAGAAAGGTTTTGCAAGCCGTGGTGCCTTCCATTTAGGTGACCTGATTTGCTCCCTCCCTTCATCCGTGTCCTAAAGCTTTGGTATTGGTTCCCACAAGTAAGGATGACGCCGTGGACCGGACACACCTATGTTGGAGAAAACAGAATTTATGTTTACCTGATAAATTTCTTTCTCCAACGGTGTGTCCGGTCCACGGCCCGCCCTGGTTTTTTTAATCAGGTCTGATATTTTATTTTCTTTAACTACAGTCACCACGGTACCATATGGTTTCTCCTATGCAATTATTCCTCCTTAACGTCGGTCGAATGACTGGGGTAGGCGGAGCCTAGGAGGGATCATGTGACCAGCTTTGCTGGGCTCTTTGCCATTTCCTGTTGGGGAGGAGAATATCCCACAAGTAAGGATGACGCCGTGGACCGGACACACCGTTGGAGAAAGAAATTTATCAGGTAAACATAAATTCTGTTTTCTCCAACGGTGTGTCCGGTCCACGGCCCGCCCTGGTTTTTTTAATCAGGTCTGATAATTTATTTTCTTTAACTACAGTCACCACGGTAACATATGGTTTCTCCTATGCAAATATTCCTCCTTAACGTCGGTCGAATGACTGGGGTAGGCGGAGCCTAGGAGGGATCATGTGACCAGCTTTGCTGGGCTCTTTGCCATTTCCTGTTGGGGAAGAGAATATCCCCACAAGTAAGGATGACGCCGTGGACCGGACACACCGTTGGAGAAAGAAATTTATCAGGTAAACATAAATTCTGTTTTTCGCTTGTTTCATAGTCATCTCTTGCATTACACCAAAGGAGTGGCATGCAAGGCAAAGTGGGTGGCGATCTTCTCCATACTGCCCACCAAAAACAGTATGCCATCTTGTATCGCCGCCTACTGCTATGACAACCTTGTGTATGTTCCAAACAAAGTTCTATAGTATGGTACTTCTGTAGTCTCTCACAATGTCCCTGTCCATTTAGGAGCAGTAATAAGTGTGAGGGGTTGTTTCAGCTGCATGTTTCCTTCTAACATGGAACTGTATGTGCGTTAGGTCCCTCCTCATCTGGTCATCTTTAACTTTTATTATCACAAATAGAGACCCGGCTCGTCCTGCCTGCAACTACCCCTCCTCCACTTACATTGCCGCACTGTAGCAGGGATCCCAGCGCCAGCATTGACAGACCCAAGGTTGTAGTGTGGATGTAGCAGGTTTGCAAAGCCTTCCCGACAGGGTGTGATACTGCATTACAGTATTGGTTTAGGTATTGGAGCATTTTGCACGAGTACAAGTACTCCGGCAAATGCTCAGTTTCAGCACAGATACTAGTATCTGTATCGGTGCATCCCTAATTTAAAGTATGGCAAATAAAGCTAAGATTGTATAGATTTCCATAGCATTCATTTGCATCATTAAAATGACCTATGCAAACTAGTGGTTCTTTGCTGTAACTAACAAATTGCTATTGTTACAAATCTGTATATAAAATACTGTACTATTTTTAAAAATGTAAAGCAAGATAATTACATAATTAGTTACTACTTAAAACGCTAATATTAATTTACAACTTTTTTTGCCTATTTAGCTCATTTGTTGTATTTTTATTCAAGGTGTAAACTCTTCTACAAAAAGGACACAGAGTTTAAAGAGAGAGGTGTTGGTACACTTCATTTAAAGCTTATGGGAAATCAAAAGACCCAGCTGTTGGTTCGCGCTGATACGAATTTGGGTAATTATTTAGCAGTTTGTATTTAGTTGTTCAAGTCCACACTGACTTTTCACATTTGACTGCTTTTATTAAAGGCATTAATGTTTCACTATACATTTTTATTACTGTACCAAAGTGGGGTGTTGTGGACTACTGTTGATACAAAACGTGAGTTCCAAATGAAATCTGAGTAGTCACAAGTATATAACATTTGAAAACGTGGTAAGAATCCATTTGTTTATTTTGATTTATTGATTAATTCAATGGTATCTGTAAGGTCTCATGGTTACTGTAACAGTAGTAAAAACTCTGCATTTTGTCCCCAAAATTCCTTGTTTCATATATGGTGATCAACCGCTGTTAAAAAGAACTTGGTGACACTAGAAACACTCTAGCATTAAAGGTATACTAAGCACAATTTTTTTTTTTCTTTCTTGATTCAGAGCATGTAATTTTAGGCAACTTTCTAAATTACTCCTATTTAATTTTTTCTTTATTTGAATGTAAACTTAGGAGCCGGCCCATGTTTGATTCATCACCTGGGTAGCTTTTGCTGATTGGTGCTAAGTTTAGCCACCAATCGGCAAGAGCTACCCAGGTGCTAATCCAAAAATAAGATGGATTCTAAGCTTAGGTTCCTGCTTTTCAAATTAAGGTAGAAAGAGAATAGGAGTAAATTAGAAAGTTGCTTAAAATTGCATGCTCTATCTGAATAATGAGAGACAAAAAAATAGGTTTAGTATCACTTGCACACAATAATACATATTACTGTTAAATGTTACATCGCTCCTTTTCTCTTGTAAGGTGTATCCAGTCCATGGATTCATCCATTACTTGTGGAATATTCTCCTTCCCAACAGGAAGCTGCAAGAGGATCACCCACAGCAGAGCTGTCTATATAGCTCCTCCCCTTACTGCCACCTCCCAGTCACTATCTTGCAGCTCTCGACAAGGGAAGTAGCTAGAGATATGTGGTGCATTAATGTAGTTTATCTTCAATCAAAAGTTTATTTTTTTCAAATGGTACCGGAGTTGTACTATTTTAGCCTCAGGCAGAAAGTTGAAGAAGAGTCTGCCTGTGGTTTTTGATGATCTTAGCGGTTTGTAACTAAGATCCACTGCTGTTATCACACATAACTGAAGAGATGGGTAACTTCAGCTGGGGGAATAGCGTGCAGGGTCTCCTGCTCTGAGTTATGTGCAGTTTTAAATTTTTCTAGAGAGATAAGCTAGAAAATGCTGACAATACCGGATTTATTTAAGGTAAGCCTGATTACAGTGATTTAATAACGACTGCTATCATGCTTGCTGTAAAGGGTAATATTTGTTATTTACTCATTACTGAATAGATATAACTTTTGCTTGAGGTATATAAACGTTTATTACAATTTGGTGATTAAACTTTATTCTGGGGCCCAGTTTTCCACATGGCTGACTAGATTTTGCCTAGGGATAGTTTTTTAAGGCCCTCTCACTGTACAGGTTGGGAGGGGCCTATTTTCGTGCCTAAATTGCGCAGTAGTTTTTGCAGCTTGAGACATCCAGCTTCCCTGAAGGAGTCCCCTGAACATATAGGACCTCTCTAAAGGGTTTTTGTGCCTTCCAAAGTCGTATGGGCAGGTAGGAGCCACAGTAGAGCTGTGGCAGTTGCTTGTGACTGTTTAAAAACGTTTATCGTTTTTTTTATCCTGTTTTGAAACTAAGGGGTTAATCGTCCATTTGCAAGTGGGTGCAATGCTATTTCAGTCTATTATACACACTGTAAAAATTTCGTAGATTTTACTGCTTTTTTCACTGTTTTGTAGTTTCTGTGATTGTTTTTTTTTTTTCTCTTAAAGGCACAGTACCGTTATTTTTTGCTTCAGTTATTAAAGTGTTTTCCAAGCTTGCTGGTCTCATTACTAGCCTGTTTAAACATGTCTGACATAGAGGAAACTCATTGTTAATTGTGTTTAGAAGCCGTTGTGGAACCCCCTCTTAGAATGTGTACCAAATGCACTGATTTTACTATAGATTAAAAAGACCATATTCTGGCTTTAAAAAATTTATCACCAGAAGAAATTGACAAGGAAGTTATGCCGTCTAATTCTCCCCACGTGTCAGAACCTATAAATCCTGCTCAGGGGACGCCAAGTACATCTAGCGCGGCCATTGCGTATACCTTGCAAGACATGGCGGCAGTTATGAATCATACCCTTACAGAGGTATTATCTAAACTGACAGGATTGCAAGGAAAGCGAGACAGCTCTGGGACTAGAATAAATACAGAGCTCTCTGACGCTTTAGTGGCTATGTCTGATACACCCTCACAATGTGCTGAAGCAGGGGAGATTCAATCTGTGGTTGATTTTTCTGATTCAGGGAAGATACTTCAACCTGATTCTGATATGTCTACATTTAAATTTAAGCTCGAGCATCTCCGCATATTGCTCAGGGAGGTCTTAGCAACTCTGGACGACTGACACTATTGTAGTCCCAGAGAAATTATGTAGATTAGATAAATACTATGCAGTACCTACTTAAACTGATGTTTTTCCAATCCCTAAGAGGTTTTCTGAAATTATTACTAAGGAATGGGATAGACCAGGTGTACCGTTCTCTCCCCCTCCTGTTTTTAAAAAGATATTTCCTATAGATGCCGCTACACAGGACTTGAGGCATACGGTCCCTAAGGTGGAGGGAGCTGTTTCTACTCTAGCTAAGCGTACCACTATCCCTGTCGAGGACAGTTGTGCTTTTTTAGATCCAATGGATAAAAAATTAGAGGGTTTCCTTCAGAAAATTTTTATTCAACAAGGTTTTATTCTCCAGCCTCTTGCTTGCATTGCCCCAGTCACTGCTGCTGCGGCTTTCTGGTTTGAGTCTCTAGAGGAGGCTCTACAGGTTGAAACCTCGGAAGATATTGACAAGCTTAAGGCTCTTAAGCTAGCCAATTCATTTGTTTCTGACGCCGTTGTTCATTTAACCAAGCCAACGGCTAAAAATTCAGGGTTTGCTATTCAGGCGCGTAGGGCGCTATGGCTTATATCCTGGTCAGCTGACGTGACTTCAAAGTCTAAACTTCTCAACATTCCCTTCAAAGGACAGACCCTATTCGGGCCTGGACTGAAGGAGATCATTTCTGACATCACTGGAGGAAAAGGTCACGCCCTTCCTCAAGATAGGTCCAACAAATTAAGGACCAAACAGTCTAGTTTTCGGCCCTTTCGAAACTTCAAGAGTGGCGCAGCTTCAACTTCCTCTAACACAAAACAAGAGGGAACTTTTGCCCAGTCTAAGCCGGTCTGGAGACCTAACCAGGTTTGGAACAAGGGGAAACAGGCCAAGAAGCCTGCTGCTGCCTCTAAGACAGAATGAAGGAGCAGCCCCCGATCCGGAAACAGATCTAGTAGGGGGCAGACTCTCTTCGCCCAGGCTTGGGCAAGAGATGTCCAGGATCCCTGGGCATTGGAAATTGTGTCCAAGGGTTATCTTCTGGAATTCAAAACCTCTCCCCCAAAAGGGAGATTTCATCTCTCACATTTATCTGCAAACCAGATAAAGAGAGGCATTCTTACATTGTGTTCAAGACCTCCTAGTTATAGGAGTGATCCACCCAGTTCCGCAGGAGGAACAGGGGCAGGGCTTCTATTTAAATCTGTTTGTAGTTCCCAAGAAAGAGGGAACATTCAGACCAATCTTAGATCTCAAGATTTTAAACAAATTTCTCAGAGTCCCATCCTTCAAGATGGAGACTATTCGAACCATCCTTCCTATGATCCAGGAGCGTCAATATGTCTACCGTAGACTTAAAGGATGCTTATCTTCACATCCCGATACACAAAGATCATCATAGTTTTCTCAGGTTTGCCTTTCTATACAGGCACTACCAGTTTGTGGCTCTTCCCTTCGGGTTGGCCACGGCACCAAGAATCTTTACAAAGGTTCTAGGGTCCCTCCTAGCGGTGCTAAGGCCGCGGGGTATAGCAGTAGCCCCTTACTTAGACGACATTCTGATACAGGCGTCGACTTTTCAAATCGCCAGGTCCCATACTGACATTGTTCTGGCATTTCTGAGGTCCCATGGGTGGAAGGTGAACGAAGAAAAGAGTTCTCTATCACCTCTAACAAAAGTTTCATTCCTAGGGACTCTGATAGATTCGGTAGAAATGAAGATTTACCTAACTAAGGCCAGATTGTCAAAGCTTCTAGATTCTTGCCGTGTTCTTTATTCCACTTCTCGTCCTTCAGTGGCTCAGTGTATGGAAGTAATCGGTTTAATGGTAGCGGCAATGGGAAAATCTATCATAATATATGGTGTAAATATCTTCATGGGTGTGAATCCAAGAGTTACTCATGGAGTAAAGTCAGGATTCCCAGGATATTATCTTTTCTCCAAGAAGGATTGGAGAAGGGATTGTCAGCTAGTTCCTTAAAGGGACAGATTTTGCTCTGTCTATTCTTTTGCACAAGAGTCTGGCGGATTTTCCAGACGTTCAGGCGTTTTTGTCAGGCTTTAGTTAGAATCAAGCCTGTGTTTAAACCTGTTGCTCCGCCATGGAGTTTACTTTTAGTTCTTCAAGTGGTTCCGTTTGAACCTCTGCATTCCATAGATATCAAGCTTTTATCTCGGAAAGTTCTGTTCTTGGTAGCTATCTCTTCGGCTCGAAGAGTTAGTTATCTGCCTTGCAGTGTGATTCCCCTTATCTGATCTTCCATGCAGATAAGGTAGTATTGCGTACCAAACCTGGGTTTCTTCCTAAGTTGGTATCTAAGAATATCAATCAGGAGATTGTTCCGTCACTGTGTCCTAATCCTTCTTCAAAGAAGGAACGTCTATTACACAATCTTGACGTCGTTCGTGCTTTAAAGTTTTATTTACAAGCTACTAAAGATTTTCGTCAAACATCTGCATTGTTGTCTACTCTGGACAGAGGAAAGGCCAAAAGGCTTCAGCAACTTCTTTCTTTTTGGTTAAGAAGTATAATCCGCTTAGCTTATGAGACTGCTGGCCAGCAGCCTCCTGAAAGAATTACATCTCATTCCACTAGAGCGGTGGCTTCCACATGGGCTTTTAAAAATGAGGCTTCTGTTGAACAGATTTGTAAGGCGGCGACTTGGTCTTCGCTTCATACTTTTTCTAAATTCTACAAATTTGATACTTTTGCTTCTTCGGAGGCTATTTTTGGGAGAAAGGTCTTACAGGCAGTGGTGCCTTCAGTTTAAGCGCCTGCCTTCTCCCTCCCTTCATCAGTGTCCTATAGCTTTGGTATTGGTATCCCACAAGTAATGGATGAATCAGTGGACTGGATACACCTTACAAGAGAAAACAAAATGTATGCTTACCTGATAAATTTATTTCTCTTGTGGTGTATCCAGTCCACTACTGTCACCACTGCACCCTATAGTTTCTCCTTTCTCTTGCTTGTCGTCATTCGAATGACTGGGAGGTGGCAGTTAGGGGAGGAGCTATATAGACAGTACTGCTGTGGGTGATCCTCTTGCAGCTTCCTGTTGGGAAGGAGAATATCCCACAAGTAATGGATGAATCCGTGGACTGGATACACCACAAGAGAACTACATTTATTAGGTAAGCATAAATTTTGTTTTTCTTTCCTAAGATATGGTGAGTCCATGGTTTGAGTAATTACTGTTAGGAATATCACTCCTGGCCAGCAGGAGGAGTCAGAGAGCACCATAGTTAAATTGCAAAGTATCACCCACAACCCCCAGTCATTCTCTTTGCCTTCGGTGCATGGAGGAGGTGAAGTATAGATGTCTGAATAAAAATTTTGATTTCATCTACAAGCAAGTTTTGGGGTATAGCAGTTTTCCACGTCCTTCCTTGCAGTCAGGTAGTGGTGGCTTTAAAGCAGTTAGGAAAACGAAGTAAGTACCTCTTTACAAGTTCCTAACAGTTGCTGCCCTAATTTAGAAAGCCAGAGTTGGCTACTATTTCTTTTTTTTAAAAAAAGGTCTCTGAAGCACTGTCTTCTCATACCTTGTAAGTTTAAACTGATAGTAAGGCTGAATTTTCTATTCTTATTCATTTCCCCTTTTTAAAAAAAAAAAAAGCAATGCAACATTTTAAACTGTCCGGTTTGAAAAAATGGTTATTTCTGGTGCCTCTTTGTCGCAGCAGTAATTTGAGCTCAGCAGTTGCAGTCACATGAACGGCTTTACTTTGTTTCTGAGGAAAAGGTGGTTTTTCTCCATTTCTGGGTGGTCCAGTCTTAATTGGTAGTGGTAAGGCACCTCAGTAATTGAGGTGTGGGGTTGCCTGAGGGCTATTTTAGAAGTTTATTTGATGTTTATTAAATGTTTTTTCTTAACTTTTTTTCTCACATAGTTTTAGCTGGGGGTCGATCCTAGTTTAGGATAAAATTTAAAGTATTTTCCTTAGCTTATTTTAATTGAATATTAAAATCTTTTAAACTCATCTGTACAAGTTTATTTACGGTTTCACATGTCTGATATGGAGCAAGAGCCTGCTCTCGGGAATTCATGCATATGTTTAGATGCACAAATTGCAGCTCCTATGCAATTTTGTTCATGTGTCAAGAAAACCTTACAAAATAAAGGTAAAAATTGAGCCTAATGTCTCTCAGGATGATGCTGTTAAAATAATACCTCAGCTTTCTCCTGCTATGTCCCAAGCCTCAATGGCGTCGCATGCAGTGCCCTGTGGTCAGGAAAAACAATCAATTCCTCTTGCCTCTCTTCAGGCTACTGCTCATCGTTTAGTGGCTCAATGTATGGAGGTATTCGGTCTGATGGTGGCTTCCATGATCATCATTCCATTTGAGAGCTCCCCAGTTGTGCATGCTCAGACAATGGCATGGCGACCATGCGCATCTACCTCAGAATAGTTAGATCAGTCGTCAAGGTATTCTCTCCCATAGGGCATTTCTAAGGAACATCTGTCTCAGGGCACATGCTTTCGGCAACCTTCCTGGGTGATTATGACCACGGGCGCCAGCCTGCGTTAAAAGCTCAGGACCTTTGGACTCAGGAGGAGTCTGCTCTTCCCATCAACATCTTGGAGTTGAGGGCGATTTACAATGCTCTATTGGCTTGGCTTTAGTTGTCGTCAGCTCAGTTTCAGGTTCCAGTCAGACAACATAACCTCTGTGGCTTACATCATTCACCAGGGAGAAACTCTTAGCCCTGAAGGAGGTTACTCGGATTCTTCAGTGGGTAACCTCAGCTTGTTTGAGTTCTGTTTGGCAATCTCACCCTAAATGACCTAAGACTGCCTTCTGTGTCTATTCCTGCAGGTCAGGTTAACCGTTCAGAGCCCTCTACTTCTTAGGACTCTGTTATTCCTGATATGCCATCCCTGTTCCCTCGTGTCCTGTTGTCCCATATGCAGTACCCTGCGGCCCAGCTTCTAACTCCTCTTTGTCTCCCTGGGGATTCTGCTGCACAGCTTGTCTTGCTGATCAGCTTCATGTTTCTTCGGATATGCTGTAGAATGCTTTAGTCAGTCTCAACATTCTGATGACAACTCCTCTGTTGCTTCCCAGGGAGAGATTTCTTCCTCTGATTCCTCAATTGATAAGGTAGCAGAACCTGAAGAGGTTAACTTTAGGTTCGTGCTTGGACATCTTTGCTTCCTACTTAAAGGGACAGTATACACAATATGCTCAAATGCTGACTGATCTTAAAAATCCAGTATAAAAGCTTACTTAGAAGCTCCAAGTTTAGCACTGTTGATGTAATTAGCTGAAACACCCAAAAAGTGTGGGGTTCCCCCCCCCTTAATTTTGAGTGTCCAATTCTAGATGAGCCTGGCACCAGGAACCTTCTTAAAGGATGTTCCATTCCCAAGGTGGACGGCGCTATCTCCACTTTAGCTAAACGCACCACTATTCCTTTAGAGGATAGTACCTCCAGGGATCCCATGCACAGAAAGATGGGGGGGTATTTAAAAAAGGATGTTTAATCAAATGGGTCTACCCTTTCAACCGGCAGCAGGTATTGCGGAAGTTGCTGGAGCCGCCACCTTCTGGTGCAACTCCTTATCTGACGTTCTGGTAGAAAATCAATTACAGGACATTCAGTATCAGATTAAGGCCCTTAAAGGGGCACTGACCCCAATTTTTTTTTTTTTTTTTTCCTTCATGATTCTGATACAGCATGCAACTTTATAATTTACTCCTAAATTTTTCTTAGCTTGCTATCTTTATTTAAAAAAGGCATTCAAGCTAAGTAGCCCGCCAATTTTTGATTCAGACCCTGCACCGCACTTGTTTATTGGTGGGTGAATTTATCAACCAATCAGCAAGAACAACCCAGGTTGTTCACCAAAAATGGGCCGGCGTCTAACTTACATTCTTGATTTTCAAATAGATACCAAAGGAATGAAGACAATTTGATATTTGTAAATTAGGAAGTTGCTTAAAATTGCATGCTCTGAGTCAGAGAAAATTTGGGTTCAGTGTCCCTTTAAGCCAGCCTATTCCCCTCCCTCTTGGAGGAGCACGCACTCCCTCACTCTCACCTTAGTTCTGTTTGCTTTAGCAGATGGCCTTTCTGCTACTGATAGGCAAGTGCTAACATTGAATATGATCAGCATGCTTGTAGCAGTTCCCTCAGATTGCTCTGATTGTTAGACCTGCAGACTCTTCTGTCTGAGTTTTGTTCTGCGAGTACTGTTTCTGTACAGGCATCTAACTCCTTAGGACAGGGCACAGAGGCAGCTCCTGCCACTATCTGAGAAGCAGCTGTGCCGTGCTTAGATAAAACAAAAGTATATGCAGTTAAAGGGTCATAATACTCATATGCTAAATCACTTGAAACTGATGCAGTATAACTGTAAAAAGCTGACAGGAAAATATCACCTGAACATCTCTATGTAAAAAAGGAAGATATTTTACCTCACAATCTCCTCAGCTCAGCAGAGTAAGTTCTGTGTAAAAAGTTATACTCAACTTCTCCCAGCTGCAGGTAAAAAAATGAAGAAATGAACAGCAACCAATCGGCATCAGCAGTGCTGAGGTCATGAACTCTTTTACTATGATCTCATGAGATTTGACTTAACTCTCATGAGATTTCATAGTAAGCTGAATAGGGAAATAATGAGTGCACAAGGCTCATCCCCTAAGCTGTCCTAGGACAGACATACGAATATGCTGCTTTGAAATCCTTTACAATGGGAGGTGGCTACTGAGAAACTTTTGAGGTAAAATCTTTCTTTTTTACATAGAGATGTTCAGGAGATATTTTCTAGTCTGCTTTTTACAGCTATACTGCATCACTTTCATTTGTTTAACCATTTGGATATTATGGCCCTTTAACCCCATAACTACCAAAAGAGAACTGAAGTGTAAATATGTTGCAGCCTCTTTGTCACAGGGTTGACTGCATCTAATAGTTTTTATATCACTGCTGACTGTTTCTCTTAAGTGTATCCAGTCCACGGATCATCCATTACTTGTGGGATATTCTCCTTCCCAACAGGAAGTTGCAAGAGGATCACCCACAGCAGAGCTGCTATATAGCTCCTCCCCTCACTGCCATATCCAGTCATTCTCTTGCAACTCTCAACTAAGATGGAGGTCGTAAGAGGACTGTGGTATTTTATACTTGGTTTATTTCTTCAATCAAAAGTTTATTTTTAAATGGTACCGGAGTGTACTGTTTATCTCGGGCAGTATTTAGAAGAAGAATCTGCCTGCATTTTCTATGATCTTAGCAGAAGTAACTAAGATCCTTTGCCGTTCTCACATATTCTGAGGAGTGAGGTAACTTCAGAGGGGGAATAGCGTGCAGGTTTTCCTGTAATAAGGTATGTGCAGTTAAAATATTTTTCTAGGGATGGAATTTGCTAGAAAATGCTGCTGATACCGAAGTAATGTAAGTAAAGCCTTAAATGCAGTGATAGCGACTGGTATCAGGCTTATTAATAGAGATACTTACTCTTATAAAAGTGTATTTTAAAACGTTTGCTGACATGTTTAATCGTTTTTTACATATGTTTGGTGATAACTTATTGGGGCCTAGTTTTTTTTCCACATGGCTGGCTTGAATTTTGCCTAGAAACAGTTCCCTGAGGCTTCCCACTGTTGTAATGAGTGGGAGGGGCCTATTTTAGCGGGGTTTTTTTCACAGCAAAAATTAGACATCCAGCTTCTTCCTGCATGATCCAGGATTTCTCTGAAGGGCTCAAAAGGCTTCAAAAGTCGTGTTGAGGGAGGTAAAAAGCCACAGTAGAACTGTGGCAGTTGTTGTGACTGTTTAAAACACGTTTTTGTCATTTATTCCATTTTTGGTATTAAGGGGTTAATCATCCATTTGCAAGTGGGTGCAATGCTCTGCTAACTTATTACATACACTGTAAAAATTTCGTTAGTGTAACTGCATTTTTTCACTGTTATTTAAAAATTTGGGAAAATTTGTGTTTCTTAAAGGCGCAGTAACTTTTTTATATTGCTTGTAAACTTGTTTTAAAGTGTTTTCCAAGCTTGCTAGTCTCATTGCTAGTCTGTTTAAACATGTCTGACACAGAGGAACCTACTCGTTCATTATGTTTGAAAGCCATGGTGGAGCCCCATAGGAGAATGTGTACTAAATGTATTGATTTCACCTTAAACAGTAAAGATCAGTCTTTATCTATAAAAGAAATATCACCAGAGGGTTCTGTCGAGGGGGAAGTTATGCCAACTAACTCTCCCCATGTGTCAGACCCTTCACCTCCCGCTCAGGGGACGCACGCTAATATGGCGCCAATTACATCAGGGACGCCCATAGCGATTACCTTGCAGGACATGGCTGCAATCATGAATAATACCCTGTCAGAGGTATTATCTAGATTGCCTGAATTAAGAGGCAAGTGCGATAGCTCTGGGGTTAGGAGAGATACAGAGCGCGCAAATGCTGTTAGAGCTATGTCTGATACTGCGTCACAGTATGCAGAACATGAGGACGGAGAGCTTCAGTCTGTGGGTGACATCTGACTCGGGGAAACCTGATTCAGAGATTTCTAATTTTAAATTTAGGCTTGAGAACCTCCGTGTATTGCTTGGGGAGGTATTAGCTGCTCTGAATGACTGTAACACAGTTGCAATTCCAGAGAAATTGTGTAGGCTGGATAGATACTATGCGGTGCCGGTGTGTACTGACGTTTTTCCTATACCTAAAAGGCTTACAGAAATTATTAGCAAGGAGTGGGATAGACCCGGTGTGCCCTTTTCCCCACCTCCTATATTTAGAAAAATGTTTCCAATAGATGCCACTACACGGGACTTATGGCAGACCCTCCCTAAGGTGGAGGGAGCAGTTTCTATTTTAGCAAAGCGTACCACTATCCCGGTTGAGGACAGTTGTGCTTTTTCAGATCCAATGGATAAAAAAATTGGAGGGTTACCCTAAGAAAATGTTTATTCAATAAGGTTTTATTTTACAGCCCCTTGCATGCATTGCACCTGTCACTGCTGCGGCGGCTTTCTGGTTTGAGGCCCTGGAAGAGGCCATCCAGACAGCTCCATTGAATGAAATTGACAAGCATAGAACGCTTAAGCTAGCTAACTCATTTGTTTCTGATGCCATTGTTCATTTGACTAAACTTATGGCTAAGAATTCCGGATTCGCCATCCAGGCGCGTATGGCGCTATGGCTTAAATCCTGGTCAGCTGACGTGACTTCAAAGTCTAAATTACTCAACATTCCTTTCAAGGGGCAGACCTTATTCGGGCCTGGCTTGAAGGAAATTATTGCTGACATTACTGGAGGCAAGGGTCATACCCTTCCTCAGGACAGGGCCAAATCAAAGGCCAAACAGTCTAATTTTTGTGCCTTTCGAAATTTCAAGGCAGGAGCAGCATCAACTTCCTCCGCTTCAAAACAGGGAACTGTTGCTCATTCCAGACAGGCCTGGAAACCTAACCAGTCCTGGAACAAGGGCAAGCAGGCCAGAAAGCCTGCTGCTGCCCCCAAGACAGCATGAAGGAATGGCCCCCTATCCGGAAACGGATCTAGTGGGGGGCAGACTTTCTCTCTTCGCCCAGGCGTGGGCAAGAGATGTTCAGGATCCCTGGGCGTTGGAGATCATATCTCAGGGATATCTTCTGGACTTCAAAGCTTCTCCTCCACAAGGAAGATTTCATCTTTCAAGGTTATCAGCAAACCAGATAGAGGCATTCCTAAGCTGTGTGCAAGACCACCTAGTAATGGGAGTGATCCATCCAGTTCTGCGGACGGAACAAGGACAGGGATTTTATTCAAATCTGTTTGTGGTTCCCAAGAAAGAGGGAACCTTCAGACCAATCTTGGATCTAAAGATCTTAAACAAATTCATCAGAGTTCTTTCATTCAAAATGGAAACTATTCGGACCATCCTACCCATGATCCAAGAGGGTCAGTACATGACCACAGTGGACTTAAAGGATGCCTACCTTCACATACCAATTCACAAAGATCATCGGTTATTAAGGTTTGCCTTTCTAGACAGGCATTACCAATTTGTAGCTCTTCCCTTCGGGTTGGCCACTGCCCCGAGAATTTTTACAAAGGTTCTGGGCTCACTTCTGGCGGTTCTAAGACCGCGAGGCATAGCGGTGGCTCCGTATCTAGGCGACATCCTGATACAGGCGTCAAGCTTTCAATTTGCCAAGTCTCATACAGAGATAGTTCTGGCATTTCTGAGGTCGCATGGGTGGAAAGTGAACGTGGAAAAGAGTTCTCTATCACCACTCACAAGAGTCTCCTTCCTAGGGACTCTTATAGATTCTATAGAGATGAAAATTTACCTGACTGAGTCCAGGTTATCAAAACTTCTAAATGCTTGCCGTGTCCTTCATTCCATTCCATTCCACGCCCGTCAGTGGCTCAGTGCAAGGAAGTTATCGGCTTAATGGTAGCGGCAATGGACATAGTGCCATTTGCGCGCCTGCATCTCAGACCCCTGCAATTATGCATGCTAAGTCAGTGGAATGGGGATTACTCAGATTTGTCCCCTCTACTAAATCTGGATCAAGAGACCAGAGATTCTCTTCTCTGGTGGCTTTCTCTGGTCCATCTGTCCAAGGGTATGACCTTTCGCAGGCCAGATTGGACGATTGTAACAACAAATGCCAGCCTTCTAGGTTGGGGCGCAGTCTGGAACTCCCTGAAGGCTCAGGGATCGTGGACTCAGGAGGAGAAACTCCTCCCAATAAATATTCTGGAGTTAAGAGCAATATTCAATGCTCTTCTAGCTTGGCCTCAGTCGTGACAACATCACGACTGTGGCTTACATCAACCATCAAGGGGGAACAAGAAGTTCCCTAGCGATGTTAGAAGTCTCAAAGATAATTCGCTGGGCAGAGTCTCACTCTTGCCACCTGTCAGCGATCCACATCCCAGGCGTAGAGAACTGGGAGGCGGATTTTCTAAGTCGTCAGACTTTTCATCCGGGGGAGTGGGAACTCCATCCGGAGGTGTTTGCTCAACTGGTCCATCGTTGGGGCAAACCAGAACTGGATCTCATGGCGTCTCGCCAGAACGGCAAGCTTCCTTGTTACGGATCCAGGGACTCGGGAGCAATGCTGATAGATGCTCTAGCAGCTCCTTGGTTCTTCAACCTGGCCTATGTGTTTCCACCGTTTCCTCTGCTCCCTCGACTGATTGCCAAAATCAAACAGGAGAGAGCATCGGTGATTCTGATAGCGCCTGCGTGGTATGCAGACCTAGTGGACATGTGATCTCTTCCACCATGGACTCTGCCTCTGAGGCAGGGCCTTCTAATACAAGGTCCTTTCAATCATCCAAATCTAATTTCTCTGAGACTGACTGCATGGAGATTGAACGCTTGATTGTATCAAGGCGTGGCTTCTCCGAGTCAGTCATTGATATCTTAATACAGGCTCGGAAGCCTGTCACCAGGAAAATCTACCATAAGATATGGCGTAAATATCTTTATTGGTGTGAATCCAAGAGTTACTCATGGAGTAAGGTTAGGATTCCTAGGATATTGTCCTTTCTCCAAGAGGGTTTGGACAAAGGATTATCAGCTAGTTCTTTAAAAGGACAGATCTCTGCTCTGTCCTTTTGCACAAGCGTCTGGCAGAAGTTCCAGACGTCCAGGCATTTTGTCAGGCTTTGGTTAGGATTAAGCCTGTTTAAAACTGTTGCTCCCCCGTGGAGCTTAAACTTGGTTCTTAAAGTTCTTCAGGGTGTTCCGTTTGAACCCCTTCATTCCATTGATATTAAACTTTTATCTTGGAAAGTTCTGTTTTTGATGGCGATTTCCTCGGCTCGAAGAGTCTCTGAGTTATCTGCCTTACATTGTGATTCTTTTTATCTGATATTTCATTCAGACAAGGTAGTTCTGCGTACCAAACCTGGGTTTTTACCTAAGGTGGTTTCTAACAGGAATATCAATCAAGAGATTGTTGTTCCATCATTGTGTCCTAATCCTTCTTCAAAGAAGGAACGTCTATTGCATAATCTGGACGTAGTCCGTGCCTTTAAGTTTTACTTACAGGCTACTAAAGATTTTCGTCAAACATCTGCCCTGTTTGTCGTTTACTCTGGACAGAGGAGAGGTCAAAAAGCTTCGGCAACCTCTCTCCTTTTGGCTTCGGAGCATAATACGCTTAGCCTATGAGACTGCTGGACAGCAGCCCCCTGAAAGGATTACAGCTCATTTTACTAGAGCTGTGGCTTCCACCTGGGCCTTTAAAAATGAGGCCTCTGTTGAACAGATTTGCAAGGCTGCGACTTGGTCTTCGCTTCACACCTTTTCAAAATTTTACAAATTTGACACTTTTGCTTCTTCGGAGGCTGTTTTTGGGAGAAAGGTTCTACAGGCAGTGGTTCCTGCCTTGTCCCTCCCATCATCCGTGTACTTTAGCTTTGGTATTGGTATCCCACAAGTAATGGATGATCCGTGGACTGGATACACTTAACAAGAGAAAACATAATTTATGCTTACCTGATAAATGTATTTCTCGTAGTGTATCCAGTCCACGGCCCGCCCTGTCCTTTTAAGGCAGGTCTAAATTTTAATTAAACTACAGTCACCACTGCACCCTATGGTTTCTCCTTTCTCGTCTTGTTTCGGTCGAATGACTGGATATGGCAGTTAGGGGAGGAGCTATATAGCAGCTCTGCTGTGGGTGATCCTCTTGCAACTTCCTGTTGGGAAGGAGAATATCCCACAAGTAATGGATGATCCGTGGACTGGATACACTACAAGAGAAATAAATTTATCAGGTAAGCATAAATTGTTTTTTCGGGTAGCAGGAGGTTATGTGGGAGGAGCTGCCTTTGTTCTCTTTGCCATGCCGAGCTAGTCATTTACTGCTTTTTGCCAGCAAAGCATAATCTTGCAACCACAAATGTTTAGTAAAGTGTTAACACGGACTGGATGAGTATTTATAAAACTTTTTTTTTTTTATTTAAAGGGACACTGAACCCAATTTTTTTCTTTTGTAATTCAGAAAGAGCATGCAATTTTAAGCAACTTTCTAATTTACTCCTATTATCAATTTTTCTTCGTTCTCTTGCTATCATTATTTGAAAAAGAAGGCATCTAAAGTTTTTTTGGTTTCAGTACTCTGGACAGCACTTTTTTTATTGGTGAATGAATTTATCCACCAATCAGCAAGGACAACCCAGGTTGTTCACCAAAAATGGGCCGGCATCTAAACTTAAATTCTTGCATTTCAATAAAGATACTAAGAGAATGAAGAAAATTTGATAATAGGAGTAAATTAGAAAGTTGCCTAAAATTTCATGCTCTATCTGAATCACAAAAGAAAACATTTTGGGTACAGTGTCCCTTTAAACACATTTTTCTTTCTTTCAGTATTTAGATAGATGATACAATTTTTTTTAAGAGTTTCCAATTTACTTCTGATAAAATTTGCTTCCTTATGTTTGTTGAAAATATACCTAGGTAGGTAGCGTGCACATGCCTGAAGCACTACATGACTGGAAATAGTGCTGTCATCTAGTGCTCCTGCTAATGTATAACATTATTAAAGAGCTGCAGACATGTGCACACTCGAGCTTACATCATTGTTTTCTTGTTATCCTTGTTTAATACTAAGAATTTGATAACAGAAGTAAATTTTATGTCCCTTTAAGAAAAGTAGACATAAATGTTTTTATTTTGTTTTACCCCTCAACATCCTCTATAATTTCATGTAATATAAAACTGCTTTATACTTTCCCACAAATGCACTGTTAAAGGGACATGAAACCAAACTTTTCTTTCATGATTTAGGTAGAACATACAATTTTAAACAACTTTCTAGTTTACTTCTATTATCAAATGGGCTTCATTCTTTTGGTATCATTTGTTGAAGGAGCAGCAATGCCCTACTGGTTGCTAACTAAACACATGGGGTGAGCCAATGATAATAGGCATATATATATGCTGCCACAAATCTGCAGCTAGCACTCAGGTACTTAGCTAGATAAACCCTTCAACAAAGGATAACAAGAGAAGGAAACATAAATAAATATAAGTAAATAGGAAAGTTGTTAAATTGTTTGCTGTCTAAATCATGAATGTCTGACTTTATTCTCCCTTTTAAAGTGAATGTAAATTTTGATGATAAAGTGCCCGGTTTTTAAAAAATCATTTAAAAACAGGGGCACTTTAATTCATCAATTTACATTTACTTTAAACAGGTTTACAGTTATGGGCAACAGAAAATGCTGTCCAGTAACTTTGTTTTTCCTTTAAAATGTTTCACTTTGGTCTTGTTTCCCATACATTGTTTTCATTAAATACAATATTATACAACAAAATAAATGTATGTATGTCTCCAGTACTGTATATATAAATAACATGCCCCAAACAGCTACTTCATCATGCCGGCTGGCAAAAATGTGTTGTGAGAACACCGTACAGCCATCAATCAGACATGTATGTCCGCTGCTTCCCTAACATCTTTTCCACCTATTAGGTGGCGAATTTCAATCTCCCTGCGCATGATTGGCTGTGCCTGGGGTGAATGGTGAATTCAGCCCGCCAGAGGCGAGCTGCGATGGACAGGGATGTGTATGTACGCCCCTGTCCACCGTAGCATGATTAATCGACCCCTATCTTCATATAAAATTTGATAAAGAAGTCTCCTAAAATTGCATGGTCTGATTCAAAAGTTTAATTTTCACGTTAGTGCCCCTTAAATTTGTTGGTGATGCAAATTCTCCAAAACTTATATATATATTTTTTTCCTCTCTTCTGTTCTTTAGGAAACATAATGTTAAATATTTTGGTTCAGCCTTCGATGCCATGTTCGAGAACAGGAAAAAACAATGTTATAATAGTGTGCGTTCCAAACCCACCAGTGGATGAAAAGAACCCTGCAGTTCCTGTTACCATGTTAATTAGAGTGAAAACCACAGAAGATGCTGATGAGCTTCACAGATTAATACTTGAGAAAAAAGAAATGTAAAGCACAGAATATTTTTTTTTTTTTTTTTACTACTTTGTTGCTCATCCTAGAATTTAATGTTGCAATTTATTACCTTAACTGAGGCTACTCTGTATGCTGAAAGGTTGTATTAATCATATCAAGAAGGCAATAAAAGCATTTAAGTAACCTACATTGTGCGTGTGCAGTGTGTACTAAGCTGTTAAATACCTGGAATGGAGATGCACTGTTTACCACAAAAAAGCCTTACCTGTTCTTCACACAAGCCCTCCCTAAGTTTACAGTGTGACGGACAAGGCCTTAATTTGAATTCCTGACAACGTTCTTCAATGAAAAACTAAATTCTCTACTGCTGTTTTATTCCTGTTAATCTTCTGAAATGTTCTCTATTCTAATTGTATGTTTAGATTAACTTTTACTAAAAAGGTGTTTGTTCTATCCCAGTGACACTTACAATTGTATTTTATACCAAATTCTTAACTGTGGTGGTAGTCATGTAAATTCATTTTTTAATTTCCTGGAGTAGAATCAACCCTGTATTTCACTTCAAAACTTAAATTTTGAATTTTATTTTTTTTTGGTCAAAAATGTGTTTGAAATGGTGGGAAGTAATCTCAAAACTGAAATTCATTATGATATTGGAGATTCACACAGTTTGTATAATGCACAGTTGCAAAGGGTAGATATTCATGAAAAATTGTTTATCAAATGTTCTGTTGTATCTAAACACAATTTTAGAACATACAACTTGCTGTCCCTTTAATTATTTGTGATTGAAGACTGCACTAGTGTAATATTGGCTAAAATCCCATGTTCCTTGCAAATGTTAGAATTCAATCTCCGATTAATACTCAAAATTTCGTACACCAAATCCTTGCTCATTTAAGCAATTGACACTTAATCTGATTGCTAATGTTATTACTTTTTTATGAAACGCCACTTTTGTGTGATTTTATTTGCTGAACACAAATTCTCTGAGCTTTTGGAATGTTCACTTGTTTTTTCCGTTTGAGGTTTTCAGTGAAATGATCGTGTATGCTGCTGTAACTTTTAATATTTACTAATAAAGGCAGAAGAAGCATGTATTAACCCAATCTGTGATAGAAGCCTGAGAAATATTTGTATGAAAGGTTTTAATTCTAAAATTTGGCCACTGTTTGTTTTTTCTTATTTTCAGCTAAGTGAATTAAGCTTTTTCAGATCATTGAAAAGATTTCCTTTTAATTTCCAGAAAAATATTCTGTTTTACAAATGTTAAGTTTTTTTTTTTACACTTGCAAACATTTAGTATCTGCTTTTAAAGGGACCTTCAACTCCAAATGTTTTATGGTTTAAAAAGATAATTACCTATTGCCCAGTTTTGCATAACCAACAGTTATATTAATATATTTTTTTTTACCTTGTGTTTATCTTGTATCATAATCTCTTCTGACAGCCCCCTGATCACATGGCTATTTATTGACTTGCATTTTAGCTAATTAGTGCTGTCATGCACAATGTTATCTATTGACCACATGAATTAGCAATATCTTGTTGTGAAAAGCAAATAAACAAAGCATGTGATAAGATAGTGACTTAGATACAGGCAGAAATGTATAGATTTAAATCCTATAAAGTGTATTAATATAACAATGTTGGTTGTGCAAAGCTGGGGAATGGGTAGTAAAGGCATTTGCTATCTTTTTAAACACCAACAAGTAGGATTGCACCGATACCATTTTTTTTATGACCGAGTACAAGTACCGATACTTGTTTTCAAATACTCAACATTACCAATACTTTTTTTTATGTGACAGTTTACCAAGCACAATAAAGACTATAATTATAAAGAAGGAATCTTAAATAATTAAAGGACTAACTCAAAAGACATTATGAAATAATAAGTTTAATTTGTCACAAAGTTCACAGAACATGTTTATAAATAAAAAAAAATATTACAATAAAATTTTAATTTAAAGGGGTGATGCAATTGGGTTGTAGGGCTGTTATATAACCTCAATCTGACATTTGTATTTTATAGAAAAGAAAAAATATTGGAAGGAGTGTCCCAGTAAACCCCATGAGAAAAATGTGACGTGCATTCTACCGACTCAACGGAAATAGGGCTCGTCTTCATATTTCTCCAGGGCTGCTTTTATTCCCAGTCAAGCCCTGGTTATAGATGTTCCTCAGAGTACAGTATGTTTTGAACATAATTGTGCAAGATGAGAACTAGCAGTTAAAAAGGCAATCTAGCAATTAGAATAATTTTTCAAAAATTAGTGGCAAGTTAGAAGCATCTCTGCATGTTCAGCTAGAAGTCTGTTTTTGCTATCAGTAAGGAGGTTCTAAGTTGAACAGTCTTTCCCTTTCCACACTACTGCATGGGGCAGAAAGATATTTTTGGGCCATTTTAGCCAGAGATGGAAATCTGTAACTGCCCAGTACTTCAGGGGTTTGTCTGAACGAGGTACAGTGATCTCTCCTACAATAATACAAATAACAGCGATTTTTTTATTTTTTTTTTTATTGGCAGAACAGTAGTAAACAATTTCTCCAACATTTGGTGTGTCTAGTCCACGGCGTCATCCTTGTGGGAATATCTCTTCCCCAACAGGAAATGGCAAAGAGTCCCAGCAAAGCTGGCCATATAGTCCCTCCTAGGCTCCGCCCACCCCAGTCATTCTCTTTGCCGTTGCACAGGCAACATCTCCACGGAGATGGTTAAGAGTATGTGGTGTTTAGTTGTAGTTTTTTTATTCTACTATCAAGAGTTTGTTATTTTAAAATAGTGCTGGTATGTACTATTTACTCTAAAACAGAAAAAGATGAAGAATTCTGTTTGTGAGAGGAAGATGATTTTAGCAGACAGTAACTAAAATCGATTGCTGTTTCCACATAGGACTGTTAAGATGAAGTAACTTCAGTTGGGGGAAACAGTTAGCAGACTTTTCTGCTTAAGGTATGACTAGCCATATTTCTAACAAGACTGTGTAATGCTGGAAGGCTGTCATTTCCCCTCATGGGGACCGGTAAGCCATTTTCTTAGTCTCAAACAGAATAAAGGGCTTAATATGGGCTATAAAACTGGTGGACACTTATGGGCTAAATCGATTGCTTTATTTGGACATTTTATACATGTTTATGCTGATAATCACACTTATAAACTTGGGGAACGTTTTTTAACGTCAGGCACTGTTAGACACCTTTTCCAGTCAGGAAGGGCCTTCCCAGTTGTAGGCTGAGCCTCATTTTCGCGCCATTACTGCACAGTTTTTGAGAGCAAGACATGCAGATGCATGTGTGAGGACCTGAAAGTAGTTGGAAAAGTTCCTAGAAGGCGTCATTTGGTATCGTATTCCCCTCTGGGCTTGGTAAAGTCACAGCAAAGGCTGTAGCTGAGACTGTATAGGGGTTAAATCTGTAACCTGCTCCGGTTTCGTTATTTTAAGGGTTAAAGCTCTGAAAATTGGTGTGCAATACTTTTAAGGCTTTTAGACACTGGTGAAATTTTGGTAAATTTTGAACAATTCCTTCATATTTTTTCACATATTCAGTAATAAAGTGTGCTCTGTTTAAAATTTAAAGAGACAGTAACGGTTTTGTTTTAAAACTGTTTTTGTGCTTGACAAGTTTAAGCCTGTTTAACATGTCTGTGCCTTCGGATAAGCTATGTTCTATATGTATGAAAGTCAATGTGTCTCCCCCTTCAAAATTGTGTGATAATTGTGCCATAGCGTCCAAACAATGTAAGGACAATACTGTCACAGATAATGAAGTTGCCCAAGATGATTCATCAGATGAAGGGAGTAGACATGGTTCTACATCATCTCCTTCTGTGTCTATACCAGTTTTGCCCACGCAGGAGGCCCCTAGTACTTCTAGCGCGGCAATGCTTATTACCATGCAACAATTGACGGCTGTAATGGATAACTCCATAGCAAATATTTCTTCTGTTATGTGTGATCAGTCCACGGGTCATCATTACTTCTGGGATATAACTCCTCCCCAACAGGAAATGCAAGAGGATTCACCCAGCAGAGCTGCATATAGCTCCTCCCCTCTACGTCAGTCCCAGTCATTCTCTTGCACCCAACGACTAGATAGGATGTGTGAGAGGACTATGGTGATTATACTTAGTTTTTATGACTTCAATCAAAAGTTTGTTATTTTAAAATAGCACCGGAGCGTGTTATTACTTCTCTGGCAGAGTTTGAGGAAGAATCTGTCAGAGTTTTTTACTATGATTTTAACCGGAGTAGTTAAGATCATATTGCTGTTCTCGGCCATCTGAGGGAGGTAAAGGCTTCAGATCAGGGGACAGCGGGCAGATGAATCTGCATTGAGGTATGTAGCAGTTTTTATTTTCTGAATGGAATTGATGAGAAAATCCTGCCATACCGTTAAAATGACATGTATGTATACACTTCAGTATTCTGGGGATGGTATTTCACCGGAACTACTCTGTTAAAGGTCACTAATCCTTTTTAATAACTATTTATCATGTTAAACGTTTTTGCTGGAATGTAGAATCGTTTACATTGCTGAGGTACTGTGTGAATAAATATTTGGGCATTATTTTCCACTTGGCAGTTTTTTTGCTTTAATTGTGACAGTTTCGTTTCTCTTCACTGCTGTGTGGGAGAGGGAGGGGCCGTTTTTGGCGCTCTTTGCTACGCATCAAAAAATACCAGTCAGTTACTTTTATATTTCCTGCATGATCCGGTTCATCTGATAGATCTCAGGGGTCTTCAAACTTCTTTGAAGGGAGGTAAATTCTCTCAGCAGAGCTGTGAGAATTCTTATAGTGACTGTGAATAAAAACGTTGCTTTGTATTTTTTATGTCAAATTTAATTATTGTTATTTTACTAATGGGAACAAACCTTTGCTAAAAGTTGTGTTGTTTTAAAGTTTGATGCTATAACTGTTTTTCAGTTCATTATTTCAACTGTCATTTAATCGTTAGTACCTCTTTGAGGCACAGTACGTTTTTTGCTAAAAAAGATTATAACCAAGTTGTAAGTTTTTTGCTAGTGTGTTAAACATGTCTGACTCAGAGGAAGATATCTGTGTCATTTGTTCCAATGCCAAGGTGGAGCCCAATAGAAATTTATGTACTAACTGTATTGATGCTACTTTAAATAAAAGTCAATCTGTACAATGTGAACAAATTTCACCAAACAGCGAGGGGAGAGTTATGCCGACTAACTCGCCTCACGCGGCAGTACCTGCATCTCCCGCCCGGGAGGTGCGTGATATTTTGGCGCCTAGTACATCTGGGCGGCCATTACAGATAACATTACAAGATATGGCTACTGTTATGACTGAAGTTTTGTCTAAATTACCAGAACTAAGAGGCAAGCGTGATCACTCTGGGGTGAGAACAGAGTGCGCTGACAATGCTAGGGCCATGTCTGATACTGCGTCACAGCTCGCAGAGCATGAGGACGGAGAGCTTCATTCTGTGGGTGACGGTTTTGATCCAAACAGATTGGACTCAGATATTTCAAATTTTAAATTTAAATTGGAGAACCTCCGTGTATTACTAGGGGAGGTCTTAGCAGCTCTCAACGATTGTAACACCGTTGCAATACCAGAGAAACTGTGTAGGTTGGATAAATACTTTGCGGTACCGGCGAGTACTGACGTTTTTCCTATACCTAAGAGACTAACTGAAATTGTTACTAAGGAGTGGGATAGACCCGGTGTGCCGTTCTCACCCCCTCCAATATTTAGAAAGATGTTTCCAATAGACGCCACCACTCGGGACTTATGGCAAACGGTCCCCAAGGTGGAGGGAGCAGTTTCTACTTTAGCTAAGCGTACCACTATCCCGGTGGAGGATAGCTGTGCTTTCTCAGATCCAATGGATAAAAAATTAGAGGGTTACCTTAAGAAAATGTTTGTTCAACAAGGTTTTATATTACAACCCCTTGCATGTATCGCGCCGATTACGGCTGCGGCAGCATTTTGGATTGAGTCGCTTGAAGAGAACCTTAGTTCATCTACGCTAGACGACATTACGGACAGGCTTAGAGTCCTTAAACTAGCTAATTCCTTCATTTCGGAGGCCGTAGTACATTTAACCAAACTTACGGCTAAGAACTCAGGATTCGCCATACAGGCACGTAGGGCGCTGTGGCTAAAATCCTGGTCAGCTGATGTTACTTCTAAGTCCAAATTACTTAATATACCTTTCAAGGGGCAGTCTTTATTTGGGCCCGGTTTGAAAGAGATTATCGCTGACATTACAGGAGGTAAGGGCCACGCCCTACCTCAAGACAAAGCCAAAGCTAAGGCTAGACAGTCTAATTTTCGTCCCTTTCGGAACTTCAAAACAGGAGCAGCATCAACCTCCACTGCACCAAAACAGGAAGGAGCTGTTGCTCGTTACAGGCAAGGCTGGAAGCCTAACCAGTCCTGGAACAAGAGCAAGCAGGCCAGGAAACCTGCTGCTGCCCCAAAGACAGCATGAACCGAGAGCCCCCGATCCGGGACCGGATCTAGTGGGGGGCAGACTCTCTCTCTTCGCCCAGGCCTGGGCAAGAGATGTTCAGGATCCCTGGGCACTAGAGATCATATCTCAGGGATACCTTCTAGACTTCAAATTATCTCCCCCAAGAGGGAGATTTCATCTGTCAAGGTTGTCAACAAACCAGATAAAGAAAGAAGCGTTTCTACGCTGCGTACAAGATCTGTTAATAATGGGAGTGATCCATCCGGTTCCGCGGTCGGAACAAGGACAAGGGTTCTACTCAAACCTGTTTGTGGTTCCCAAAAAAGAGGGAACTTTCAGGCCAATCTTAGATTTAAAGATTCTAAACAAATTCCTAAGAGTTCCATCGTTCAAAATGGAAACTATTCGGACAATCTTACCCATGATCCAAGAGGGTCAGTACATGACCACAGTGGATTTAAAGGATGCTTACCTTCACATACCGATCCACAAAGATCATCACCGGTATCTAAGGTTTGCCTTCTTAGACAGGCACTACCAGTTTGTAGCTCTTCCATTCGGATTGGCTACGGCTCCAAGAATCTTCACAAAGGTTCTGGGTGCCCTTCTGGCGGTACTAAGACCGCGAGGGATTTCGGTAGCTCCATACCTAGACGACATTCTAATACAAGCTTCAAGCTTTCAAACTGCCAAGTCTCATACAGAGTTAGTTCTGGCATTTCTAAGGTCGCATGGATGGAAAGTGAACGAAAAGAAGAGTTCTCTTTTTCCTCTCACAAGAGTTCCATTCTTGGGGACTCTTATAGATTCTATAGAAATGAAGATTTACCTGACAGAGGACAGGTTAACAAAGCTTCAAAATGCATGCCGTGTCCTTCATTCCATTCAACACCCGTCAGTAGCTCAATGCATGGAGGTGATCGGCTTAATGGTAGCGGCAATGGACATAGTACCTTTTGCACGCCTACACCTCAGACCTCTGCAATTATGCATGCTAAGTCAGTGGAATGGGGATTACTCAGATTTGTCCCCTACTCTGAATCTGAATCAAGAGACCAGAAATTCTCTTCTATGGTGGCTTCATCGGCCACACCTGTCCAGGGGGATGCCATTCAGCAGGCCAGACTGGACAATTGTAACAACAGACGCCAGCCTACTAGGTTGGGGCGCTGTCTGGAATTCTCTGAAGGCTCAGGGACTATGGAATCAGGAGGAGAGTCTCCTTCCAATAAACATTCTGGAATTGAGGGCAGTTCTCAATGCCCTTCTAGCTTGGCCCCAATTAACAACTCGGGGGTTCATCAGGTTTCAGTCGGACAACATCACGACTGTAGCTTACATCAACCATCAGGGAGGGACAAGAAGCTCCCTAGCAATGGTGGAAGTATCAAAGATAATTCGCTGGGCAGAGTCTCACTCTTGCCACCTGTCAGCAATCCACATCCCGGGAGTGGAGAACTGGGAGGCGGATTTCTTGAGTCGCCAGACTTTTCATCCGGGGGAGTGGGAACTTCATCCGGAGGTCTTTGCCCAAATACTTCGACGTTGGGGCAAACCAGAGATAGATCTCATGGCGTCTCGCCAGAACGCCAAACTTCCTCGCTACGGGTCCAGATCCAGGGATCCGGGAGCGGTTCTGATAGATGCTTTGACAGCACCTTGGAACTTCGGGATGGCTTATGTGTTTCCACCCTTTCCGCTGCTTCCTCGATTGATTGCCAAAATCAAGCAGGAGAGAGCATCAGTGATTCTAATAGCGCCTGCATGGCCACGCAGGACTTGGTATGCAGATCTAGTGGACATGTCATCCTGTCCGCCTTGGTCTCTACCTCTAAGACAGGACCTTCTGATACAGGGTCCATTCAAACATCAAAATCTAACTTCTCTGAAGCTGACTGCTTGGAAATTGAACGTTTGATTTTATCAAAACGTGGTTTTTCTGAGTCGGTTATTGATACCCTGATACAGGCTAGGAAGCCTGTTACCAGAAAGATTTACCATAAAATATGGCGTAAATACCTATACTGGTGCGAATCCAAACATTACTCCTGGAGTAAGGTTAGGATCTCTAGGATATTGTCTTTTCTACAAGAAGGGTTAGAAAAGGGTTTATCAGCTAGTTCATTAAAGGGACAGATTTCAGCTCTGTCCATCCTGTTACACAGGCGTCTGTCAGAAAATCCAGACGTCCAGGCTTTTTGTCAGGCTTTAGCTAGGATCAAGCCTGTGTTTAAAGCTGTTGCTCCGCCATGGAGTTTAAACTTAGTTCTTAACGTTTTACAGGGTGTTCCATTTGAACCCCTTCATTCCATTGATATAAAATTGTTATCTTGGAAAGTTCTGTTTTTAATGGCTATTTCCTCGGCTCGAAGAGTCTCTGAGTTATCAGCCTTACATTGTGATTCTCCTTATCTGATTTTTCACTCAGACAAGGTAGTTCTGCGTACTAAACCTGGGTTCTTACCTAAGGTGGTCACTAACAGGAATATCAATCAAGAGATTGTTGTTCCATCCTTGTGTCCAAATCCTTCTTCAAAGAAGGAACGTCTTCTACACAATCTGGATGTAGTTCGTGCCCTCAAGTTCTACTTGCAGGCAACTAAAGATTTTCGCCAAACTTCTTCCCTGTTTGTCGTTTATTCTGGACAGAGGAGAGGTCAAAAAGCTTCTGCTACCTCTCTCTCTTTTTGGCTTCGTAGCATAATACGTTTAGCCTATGAGACTGCTGGTCAGCAGCCTCCTGAAAGAATTACAGCTCACTCCACTAGAGCTGTGGCTTCCACTTGGGCCTTTAAGAATGAGGCCTCTGTTGAACAGATTTGCAAGGCTGCAACTTGGTCTTCGCTTCATACTTTTTCCAAATTTTACAAATTTGACACTTTTGCTTCTTCGGAGGCTATTTTTGGGAGAAAGGTTCTTCAGGCAGTGGTTCCTTCTATATAATGAGCCTGCCTATCCCTCCCGTCATCCGTGTACTTTTGCTTTGGTATTGGTATCCCAGAAGTAATGATGACCCGTGGACTGATCACACATAACAGAAGAAAACATAATTTATGCTTACCTGATAAATTCCTTTCTTCTGTTGTGTGATCAGTCCACGGCCCGCCCTGTTTTAAGGCAGGTAAATATCTTTTAAATTATACTCCAGTCACCACTTCACCCTTGGTTACTCCTTTCTCGTTGATTCTTGGTCGAATGACTGGGACTGACGTAGAGGGGAGGAGCTATATGCAGCTCTGCTGGGTGAATCCTCTTGCATTTCCTGTTGGGGAGGAGTTATATCCCAGAAGTAATGATGACCCGTGGACTGATCACACAACAGAAGAAAGGAATTTATCAGGTAAGCATAAATTATGTTTTTATCCAAAATGCCTGCATATCAGAGCGCGATTGCTCTGTTTTAAACACTGAAGAGCAGGAGGGCGCTGATGATAATTGTTCTGTCATACCCTCACACCAATCTGAAGGGGCCATGAGGGAGGTTTTGTCAGATGGGGAAATTTCAGATTCAGGAAAAATTTCTCAACAGGCTGAACCTGATGTTGTGACATTTAAATTAGAACATCTCCGCGCACTGCTTAAGGAGGTGTTATCTACTCTGGATGATTGTGACAACTTGGTCATTACAGAAAAATTATGCAAGATGGACAAGTTCCTAGAGGTTCCGGTGCACCCCGACGCTTTTCCTATACCCAAGTGGGTGGCGGACATAGTGAATAAGGAGTGGGAGAAGCCCGGCATACCTTTTGTTCCCCCTCCTATATTTAAGAAATTATTTCCTATGGTCGACCCCAGAAAGGACTTATGGCAGACAGTCCCTAAGGTCGAGGGGGCAGTTTCTACTCTAAACAAGCGCACTACTATTCCTATCGAGGATAGTTGTGCTTTCAAAGATCCTATGGATAAACAATTGGAGGGTTTGCTTAAAAAGATTTTTGTACAGCAAGGTTACCTTCTACAACCCATTTCGTGCATTGTTCCTGTTACTACAGCAGCGTGGTTCTGGTTTGAGGAACTAGAAAAGTCGCTCAGTAGAGAGACTCCATATGAGGAGGTTATGGACAGAGTTCACGCACTTAAGTTGGCTAACTCTTTTATTTTAGATGCTGCTTTGCAATTGGCTAGATTAGCGGCGAAAAATTCAGGGTTTGCAATTGTGGCGCGCAGAGCGCTGTGGCTAAAGTCTTGGTCAGCGGATGTATCATCCAAGACAAAATTTCTTAACATCCCCTTCAAGGGTAAAACTCTCTTTGGACCAGAATTGAAAGAGATTATCTCAAACATCACTGGGGGAAAGGGCCACGCCCTCCCACAAGATAGGCCTTTCAAGGCCAAGAATAAGTCTAATTTTCGTTCCTTTCGTAATTTCAGGAACGGACCGGCCTCTAATTCTGCATCCTCTAAGCAAGAGGGTAATGCCTCACAGTCCAAACCAGCCTGGAAACCGATGCAAGGCTGGAACAAGGGTAAGCAGACCAAGAAGCCTGCTACCGCTAACAAAACAGCATGAAGGAGTAGCCCCCGATCCGGGACCGGATCTAGTGGGGGGCAGACTCTCTCTTTGTTCAGGCTTGGGCAAGAGATGTTCAGGATCCCTGGACGCTAGAAATAGTTTCTCAGGGTTATCTTCTGGAATTCAAGGAACTACCCCCAAGGGGAAGGTTCCACATGTCTCTCTTATCCTCAAACCAAATAAAGAGACAGGCGTTCTTACATTGTGTAGAAGACCTGTTAAAGATGGGAGTGATACACCCAGTTCCGATGACGGAACAAGGAATGGGATTTTACTCAAATCTGTTCGTAGTTCCCAAAAAAGAGGGAACCTTCAGACCAATTCTGGACTTAAAGATCCTAAACAAATTTCTCAGGGTACCATCGTTCAAAATGGAAACCATTCGAACGATTCTACCCACTATCCAGGAAGGTCAATTTATGACTACCGTGGATCTAAAGGATGCGTACCTACATATTCCTATCCACAAAGAACATCATCAGTTCCTAAGGTTCGCCTTTCTGGACAAACATTACCAGTTTGTGGCCCTCCCATTCGGATTAGCCACTGCTCCAAGGATTTTCACAAAGGTACTCGGGTCCCTTCTAGCAGTTCTAAGAAAGAGGGGCATTGCAGTAGGTACATGACTAAGAGCCATATTGGCTTGAAACGTATGTTTGGACCCAGGATAAGAAAATAAAGGTCTTTTAACTATCATGGTGGCTGGAGTTTTTTGAAATTTGTGATTGTGCTGAGGACTTGGCAAGTCTGTTGCTCC